>NC_065527.1:22409474-22469082 GCF_006386435.1 Epinephelus moara
ACCTACAGTCAGCCACGTCTCAGTCACACAGAGAAAATCCAATCCTTGGGAAGTCAGGAAATCCTTCAGGATAAAAGTTTTGTTCGCTAGCGATCTAGCATTTACCAGCCCAATCCTGGCAGGAGCCAGCGGGTCCACGGCGTTAGCTGTCTGGGGAGCCACACACAGGGTGGCGCAGATTCACCCTGCGCCAGCGGGGACGAGGAGAGCAGGGGCCGCAGGGCTGGAACACCTCATCCGGGCTGACGACAGGTACCAGCCAGGCATCGACAGGGTCCAGCGAGTGCCGAGAAATAAAGAGGCGAGGCACCGCTCCGTACTCAGTCGAAGAAGCCGTGGAAGTGCTCGCCAAACAGGCCTTCAGCCTTACCAGCCGACCGATGCGTTTACCCCGGCGGCAGTGGCGCTTACACCAGAGAGGTGGAGCTGGGGCGCGGCATAGGTGAGCTGGGATCCCCGATAGGAGCGGGGGCAAAGTTTTCCCGTCTTGTTGTTTCATTCATCCCCAAAACAAACACATGCGCAAGTCAGGTAAGCGTCTTTACGACAATATGCGCTAGAGCTCATGGGAAATGTAGGCTTCATTCCGGCAAAACACTACCGCTTTTGTCCACAGGGTCGCCAAAATCAACTCACAGTATAACACTGCATAATTAGTAGTTTTACTTTTGATACTAAAAACACATGCTAACAGTACTTTCGTACTTTTATTTAAAGGGATACTTTGCCTATTTTCAACCAGCTTTGTGTCATTACAATGTGGTAGTATTTGAAAATGAACTGTGGTGAACTTCCCTCCATCTTGCCTGTGCCCAGATCTCCCCGCTCATCCCTCAGCTCAAAAAATGCGTCTTTATACATCCATGTTCTGGGGCTGTTGCTCGAACTTCAAATTGTATTTTCATATTTTCGTATGCCCACCACCACGGACACAGAGTATAGAAGTGGATCCAGAGAGAAAGTCGTCTCTCGTCGTTCTCAAACTCAGGCCAAACTCTAATCAAACGTAAAACTAGGCAGTGCTGATCAAGATTCTGTCACTGTAATGCCTAGTTCTCACCTATGATATTTCCAGAAACATGTTTTAGTGCACAGTTTGGCTATAATATGAGAATGTGTGAACAAGGAGAAAACAAACTGTTTCCTGTTTTCAGAGGCTGGAAAAAAAAACTGAGATCAAATGGTAAAACAAGCAGTGTTGATCAAATTTGATGCAAGATTCTGTTACTGTGTCACTTATTTCTTACCTACAATGTTGCCAGAAACATATTTTTTAGATCGTTCCTTACCAGCCGACTGCCATATTGTTTCCTGTGTCAAAACAGCAAAGCTCGCATTACATCACCCTCCAGTGGCAGCATTAATGAGTCCGGTGCAGCGCAGTGCATTCTGGTATTTTTAGGTTTTCTACCTCTTGAGAAAAAGCAAATGCCATAGTCCTTTTTGTGTTTTCTCTGGTCACGTAGCACCAATTACAAAAATATTTGCATTTTTCTCAAGCAGCAACCTCTGAAGCTGAAAAATGAAGCCACTCGAGGCTGGATCCGGGAGCCAGTCTCAACTTTACAGCAGAAAAAAAACACGTTTACAGGCTGTTACAAAAAAACGTTTGGGCCTCTATAGACAACTCATCCATTTACATTTTATTAAGGCTTAAAGTTAAACATAATTAAGGGTGGCGCTTTGAATGATAGCCTGTCTGATGATAGTGTCCTTGGCTTCTCAGTCAGATCTACCCCTCACTCCTCCACAGCGCCAGCCTCTCGCCAATAAACCAAGACGGCGACGACTGTAATTCTGAATTCAAGGTTTCAAAACAGGAGTCCACAAACCAATGGGTCCATTATATTTTATATTTATATTTATATTTAAAATCATTTATATTTTATATTGTCGTTTATGGTCTTTCTGCTGCATAGACAGCCTCGTTTTATGAAAAGACCATCTTTCCAGCAGTGAAATACTTCCTTAAGGGGTATATTTACCCCAGGGTATTGCTACAGAAGACGCCTTCTTCCATTACTGAAGAGCTACGTTGAAAGAAAGAGGGGAGAGTGTCTGCAAAAAAACAAGGCATAAAAATGTTTCATATAATTGTTGCTTAAAACAGAATTTTATATTAGCTTGTCTTGTAATATGCACATTTAGACATCAAACCAAGTCAGTCCTTGTTGGCATAACCTAATAAACAGTTAAGTTAATGAACAGAGGAATGAAATGAGAACAGAGGATTTAGACCTAAGACGGATCAACAGCTGATGGTTGAATACTCTGACATGACAGGAGAAAGTGAGCCCTCTTGTTCAATAAGATCACCTGTCCTGAACAGTCGGCTGATTTAAACTGTCGGGCTGGCGTAATGTCCTCAGACCCACAGAGTGGCTGCTTACCCAGTGGTCATACCTGAGGGGAAATGTGCACAGTCCACTTCACGTCCACTTGTGTCGAGGCTTCAGTGAAAGCAGTGTGGGAGTCTCTCCAGCATGCCATTCTGGGTTTTACACAGAGGCAGCTGTGGTGGTCTTAAGCTGATGGATTTATTCTTTGTCTGTCTTTTCTTGTGTGTTTATCCACCGTGCCAAGCAAATTGCTTTTTTGTGTCTGTTCCTTTTCTGCCTCTCAGAATAGAAGGATGGATCTGAAATCTCAAATAACGTTACATAACAAAAAAAAACTTGTAGAATTATGTAATGTGTAATTAAAAGGCATAACAGCTTCAAATCAAGACCCCTAACACTCTTCATGCATAGAAGTCCTGTATTATCTCTGTTTGTTTTTCCTCATTTTGGTAAACCCATCTGAGTTGCACTGAATTGCAACATTCCCCAGAGAGGGGCAACTGAGGACGTGTTAGTTGTGTAAGATAGAAATATGTCCCACAAACTTCAGTTGTGTACAGTGGGATTAAAATGCAATTTTAAGCTTATTATTACTTTAAACAAAGGAGTTTTAATTTATGGAGTTGCTTAAAATTACAGCACAGGTATTACAGGTTTTTGATATGGTTTACCATAACTCTGTAATAATGAGGAAAATAACCAGCATTTATGCAAGGGTGTCAAACTAATTTCAGTTCATGAGCTACATGCAGCCCAGTTTGATCTCAAGTGGGCCAGACCAGTAAAACCATTGCGTAATAACCTATAAATAACAGCATCTCCTATTTTTATTTTGTAAAAAAAAATACATTCTGAAAACATTAATCCATTCACAAAACCAAAAATAAGTGGAATTTCAATGATATGACTCAGTTTTTCCACATTCAGTCAGTCTCACGGGCACATTTTCACTCCTGTGTGGTAATGCTGGCATCAACACACCAAACTGAAGTGGATCTGTAGAGGAAGCAGGTGAAGTTACCCCCTGCCTCACAAACCATTTAGGCTACATATCAAATGTTTAAACAATATTGTTCCACCAATATTGTTTTAAGATAAAAGTATTATAAAGATTCTTTTGTATCGTGGTCAGAGTGGAAAAGCCTTTAAAGCAGCATTTTACATGAAGTAGTGACGATCGTGTCCACACTTGGCAAATTGGTCAAGTTGTGGGTAAAATTATTTTTCACGTCTAACATACCTGCTGCCTGCAGGCTCACCCAATGCTTTTATGTTGTCCCATTCCTCTATTTGAAATTCACACAGTATAGGGATTCATCACATCCTGCCCTCCATCTGAATTTCACGTGTCACAATAGTCAGGTGACTGCATACAAGCTAAGGATGTACAGTCATCCAGTGGGCCGGATTGGACCCACAGGCCGCATGTTTAACATCAGTGCATGATGATTCCAACCTTGTTGCATTTGATCTGGCAGATTCATCACATGGTTTTTGAAATCATAAGCAGCCGCTCAGCCATGATGTTAATTTTTGCACTTTTTCTTTTTCCATATCTTATATCCGTTTAAAGGGGCACTCCACCTGTTAGTGTTTTATTCTGTCTTTTATGAGTCCTTCAATTTTCTGAGAGTGACATTAGATTACTTTAAAGAAGTTCATGAATGGATATTAATTATTCAGTGCAAGTGACATAGATAAAACGTCATTGATTTCCTTGGGCTGGAAAGTGAGTAAAATTCCTCAGCAACTGAACTTATGCCTTTGCCAATGCTTGCACGTCCCTGAGTAGAAATTTGTTGAAAGGAACCTCATGAATGAAGTTGTTCGTAGCTTTCCTTGGTGAGTTGGGTGCATTTCCTCCACCAGTGAAGTAAGAGATCAGATAATAACAGTTGTACTGTGAGTGAACGGAGCAACCAGCCACCGCTGACTTATTGTTTAAGAGGTCTGTGCTCCTCAGGTCGGACACCTCGTGTCCACTTAACCTTGTGACCGCGTCGGCCTAGGCGGGTTGTACGGCGGTCTGTAAAGTGAGTGAATGTGGCTTGGCAGGATTAATCAAGCCTAACGACACATCTGTAGGTAGGCTCGCTGGGAGAAGTGAGCATCAATCACCGTCTGGAGCCTCCCTTTCTCTCTCTCTCTCTCTGCTTCTCGTCAGCTGTATCGACCAGTGCTTTGGGCCCTTGGTAATTAAAAGGCATTGATCGGCCTCAGCCGCAAGATGCTGGGGAGCTTTCATGCAGCAGAGCTCACTTGGACCCTTGGAGAGAACAGGTGTGCATGTGTGCGAATGTGTTTCAGCATGTGTGAAATGAGTGTATTGTGCACATTGTTATTGTAGATTATGAATTAATGTGTTTTAATGTGGGAATGCCTCTTTGGCTGTTCAGTCTTTTCTAGGGTTAACTTGTAGGCTTCTTTCTGGTTCATTTGTATGCTTTGCAGTGATTGCGTCCTTTTAGCTTACATATGGCCACTCCATTTACACAGTTATAGAGCTGTGTGAGGCCTAATGTGCCTCCAGTGAGGTTCAGTTGAATTACCCATCTGGTAAAATATCTGAGGGCTGGGACAAAGCTCTAGGTCAGTGCGCTCTTATTAAATGAGAATTGTTGGGAGAAAAAAAACAACAACAACTGATTGATTCTACGCATATGCAAACCCCAAGGCTCATCTTCCCCACGGACACACACATACACACACAAACTTCACACACATTCTCTCTCTTCTTTTATTCCATCTGAGTGAACACAGTAAATCTAAGTGCTGCTAGATTGCAAGCGCTGCACATTTTTCGACCTCAGAGAGAAAGAGTCAAGCCGTCAGACAGGGGGCCTTGGCTGGGCTGAATAAGGACCAACACACTACTGTAAATACACCCCTGAGTCTTTACTCAGTCTGGCACACTGACTGAATGACACAGTGAGGGACACACACACACATTCCCCACGCTTGATTGACATGTAGTTGCATGAAAATATGTCTCTAATTTCTGTTTATTTCTGTAGTATATATTTTCCCTTGTGGTGTGATATACTGCAGTGGCCTTTCATTTGATGTCTGTGACTGAGTTATGCTTGTCTGAGCACCCATCTCCCTCTGCCTCTGTCCCTCATAAATCCGATGAATTACCCAGTATGCCCCCCCTCTTTCCTCCATTAACCCTCCCCTCCTCTCCNCCCACCGTATCTCCTTTCTCTGTCATCTTTCTCTTCTTTTTGGGTGTCGGGCCAGCCACTGTCAACACAGAGAGATAGGGAGCAGACCAAAGGTGGTAGAAAAAAGAGAGACTCCTTTATTTTCAGGATGAGAAATGCTCTGTACAGATGTGAGTGTTGAGGTGTCAGTATGTGCTGGAAGGAAAACATCCTTCAACAAACCCCCCTGGCAGGAAGTTTACTTTCTGCCTGCTAGGAGATTTGACTTTAGAGAGGAAGAGAGAGGAGACAGAAGATGAAGAGAGGTGTAGAGATAAAGTATTTGTACAACTGTCTCTACAGTCTATGTAGCAATTCATACTGAAATAATGCATGTGTATAGCCACTAGAGACAGTGTAGGTCAGGAATGTAGTAAATCTTTTTTGTCTTATTGGATCTTTGCGTTGAGTAAACTTCAATGGATTTCTTAAAGGATAAAGCTGTTGATATAATATATACAGTATATTTCGTATTGTCATCAAATCCCATGAAAACACCCTAGACTGTATATAAATAACAGTGACATCACCAGTTGGTTTTTGAACTCCCATTTTGAAGCCTCCAATTCAGCATTTTGGCCGTTGTTGGCCATCATGGATTTTTGGAGCCAGAAGTGACCATATTTGGGCGAAAGAATGGGGGTGTAGAGGAGCGAGCAGTTGATTTGACTAATAGACTGTGGCGATACCTTGCAGGCAGCCTGACACTCAAAGCCGTCACACCCTTAATTATACAAATTTTAGGTCTTAAAATTTAAACAGGCTAGTTATATGAACATTTTACCTCGCCTGCAGTTGTCATGAATGGGACATATAGAGAGCAAAACGTTTTGTTGTACTAGGCTATAAATGTCTTCATTTCTAATGTAAATTTAGGCATTTTTAAAAGGATATCTGTGGAGATTTACTTTTTACAAGTGGCCATTCAAGGAACTGTAGTTTTGGCACTTTGGCGTTGGCTTTATTTTCCAGCCCTGGAGGTTGCCACTTGGTAGTGCTGCAGGGATGACTTTTTTTTGTAGGCCAACCTGGAGGTAGGGTGCATTCACACCAGGATAGTCCGGGGGATTCAGTTTGATTGGGCAGGGAATGATGAAAAATTTCACACCTTCATTTGGTTCGGTTCACTTTCACACTGCACTTTTTAAAGTGGACCAAACCGCCTGGACAACATCACGCAGTTACAACAGCTGCTCGTTTGGGGGCGGTATTGCCCAAAATGACCACTGACCAGGAAGAAAATAAGCATGAGGAAGAAGAAAACCCGGCTCATCGATTGGCCAGGACCAAAAACAGAAATCCATCCCCTTGAGCCGACAGCCAGCCATAGTCCTATGACTATATATCATTGAGCACCTGCACTTCCTCACTGTTCCACGTCTGCCCACGAGACATTTTCCAACTTTTTCTTTTTTTGCCTCTGCCTCTCCCAGTTCATGCTGTTGGCTTTGTTTTTTTCTACCCAAAATGCACTGCATTCTACATCACTTCCTTTCTTTGGTTCACTTCCTCTCTTTGGTTCGCTGAATAGTCCATTTGCATTTCCCACTGTAAGCAACCCGCACCAGGGTTCACTTGCAAGTGAACAGAGACCCCCAGTTTTCAAGCGGACCAGGGTTCGCTCGTTTGGTCTGCACCAGAGTTCGAATGAGCGTTCACACCACTCCAAACAAACCAAACTATCCGTGGATGCGGACCAGGGTGCGTTTAAAGCGGACCAAATAGCGCCAGTGTGAATGCGTCCTTAGTGTCGCCCTGGTTCCCTTGACAAAAAGCCAATGGGATTTTTTCCACTGGATTTTAGATTATTGCAGAGAGTAAGCTCTTTGGTAAGCAAATGTTTATCATACTGAAAAGTGTTCAGCAACATAATCTTCACAAATAAACACTTTGATGATTTTTGAAGCGTTAACGAATCATAGTAAAAAATAAAAAGCTAACATTAGACTATAACTCAGGCTGTTCTCATGCACTGTTCCTATGTTTTTCTACAAAAATGAATGCACCAAAATTCTTACATGTCCCTCATATTCATTAGCCAGTAATTTGCGTATAACCCACATTTAGGAGGGCTGCAATCACATGACCAATGCACTGATGGAAGTAAAGAAGGAAACGGTCCTGTGAGGAGGCAGGTTGAGGTTGTCGATGGGTCACAAAACAAAAATTTCCCAGGACTTTAGCTTGTGAACTTTGAGTCATTTAAAGGTATGTCATCACCATGTTTCTTTTCCTAAACATAACCACAGTAAATTTACTGGCTTAAACCTAACTTGAGTAATTTAACATTAAATATGTAACCTCATTCGTTGGGCTCTAATTCATCACACAAACTATTGTATGAAGATACATTGATTTACTGATGTATTTTATGCCACAGAACAAAATGTCAATGTCTCGCTTGTGTTAAAATCCTTGTTGTTAAAACCTTTTCAAAAAACCCGTTGACTTCAAGACAAGGGAACACGCAGTGCAAACACATTTCCACGTTTTTGGACTCATTTCTGCAGCACTCTGTGGCAAATCCAACAACACCTGAATATTCCTTAATTACAATTTTTAAAAATGGTTGTTTATGTAGAGTCAGTCCTACATACACAGTCCTGCTGTTGTAAATACTCCCTAGAGCACCAAATGTGTGTTAATCCGCAGCTGAAAATAGTCCCCACAAAATGCACTACTTACTCCTGTTTGACCATTTTTTGCTAAAAAACTTTAGTTAAATTTTGTTTAAAATCAAATGAAAATACATGCTTGTGACCTGTTTTAAGGAGTTTTTCTTTCTGGGATTTGTTAACAATACAAAATTATACAGTCACTCCAGCCTTATCATTTTAGGGTGGTTTGGTTTTGAGGAGGGATAATGTGTCTGCTTACAGTTTGAATGTATGGTCGAGTAGTGAGCTTAGCTTGCTTTGCTCATTTCATAGGTATCTGCCACTCAAATACAGGGAAATACACTTTATCCAGGGTTTAGTGCTTTGTTTGTTTTCACCAGTTATGTTATGTGTGTGGGCTGGGCACCTACAGTATATGTGCATGATGCAGTAAACTACTATTTATACTACTGTTTTCACAAATACAGAAAGATCCAATAGTTAGATTTATTTCCTGAAATTATACATTTCCACTGGCTATATCCACATGAAAACTAATATTAAAGAGAATGTGACATTATCTTGAAATCAGCGATGCATTGGGAAGACTCAGCAATTACTTTTGCTGAATTATACAGAGAGGCAGTGCTGAAGGTACTTCCAGGTTGATTTCAGTTGCTTCTAGGTATTTTGAACGATTTATCCTTCTCTTATTCCCTTGGGCTGTGACCAAAATAACACCCTTACTAACGCTTCACTATTCCCAGTGGAATAGTGGGATGTTTGCAGAGATGTTACATGCCACAGACACTCCACTGTAGGTTAGGGTTAAGAAACTCTATAGTAAAACAGAAATGATGTTGGACACAGCCGGAGTAGGTAAACAAAAAACAGACTGGAGGTTTGGCATAATGTAATTTCTGTGTTAATCCAGCCAGTTCTCTTTCCCAGGTTGTCAAACACCGAGGCACCCTTTGGCATCTCCATGAAATGCACTGGGCTTTAACTAATTCCAATATTTGCAATATATTGTAGTATTTGACGCTCAGAGCAACTGCAGTAGTATAAAGAGCGAGAGAGTCTGTGTAGGGCTGGAGGGAGGGGATGTGGACGAGTCAAACAAACACAGATTTTCATCCAGGAGAGTGTGAAACCAAAAGTCAGGGCTGTTTTAACGCAACATTAAGTAAATTCGGTCCATCCATGACGTATTAATGTCACTCACGTGGTGTATTTTGGACACCTTAGGTACTTATTTGAAACAAAAACATATACAGACGTCATGAGGTGTATCTCAGCGTCGCTATTACACACAGGGGATGTAACAAAGCGTCGGTATTTGATGACCTGGGATAAGAATGTGTTGGTTTATTATGAATTGTGTAATACATTCTGTCCTTGTCAGGTCAGACAGACATCCTTGGAAAATTTTAACATTTGAACCCATAGAGATGCATGAATTAAACTAGCCTACCCTTGCATTCAGCGTACATTCAAACTGCTCGCAGACACAAGAAAGTCAAATTCCCTCAAACCCAAAGTAACTAAAGACATGTGTTGTTTATTAGGGACCAATTTCTGCAGATGCCCTGTGGCTGAAAGCTGTACTTTGAATTAAGACCCTTTAAATCAACACTTTATCAACTGAACTCAATTTCATGAAGATACAGCTCCATTAAAAACTCATCTTTCATATTAGATCCATGAGAAATCACTGATGAAGCTTTAAACCCCCTGAAGGGATCTGACAAAAATGTGATGGGATGTTGCCTCTCCATTTAAATTTGGGGATTTTGACTGATCTTATCCCATTTTGGTACCTCGCATGTTCTTTTAAAGACCTGACCTCTCATTTCAGTTATTAAACCTTTAATATGAAATCCAATGAGATCTGTTGGTCTATTAGGACCTGCCAGACACAGTTAGGTAAGTGCTTCATGAGTTATTATTGGCTCAAGTTTCCACTGTGGTGCAGCCACTGGCCATTGCGTTGTTGATGACCGGTTAATTCAGTTTCCCGGTTGTGATAAGCACTGCACTGTGCCCGCTGCTGAGGAGCTTTTGATCTCTGCTGATTGTTGCAGATTGGCAATCGTCTCAGAGAGATAAGGCCCTGGAAATTTAAAGTGGTTTGCGAGCAGAGAGGGGACTTCATCTTTTAAAAGCTTATTAGTCTTAAAGATTATCCAAGGTCTTTCAATTTGACGGTCATTAGACGGTTGTGATTGAATAATAGATGACATCCTGTTCTGTTCCTCTCTGCTTCCTGATCTCCAGTCCACTATTGTGTATCCGAGCATCAAGCTGCTTACTCCACCTAACTCTGCCAGTGTCACGAGGGATGATGTCTCGGTCCTTCACGACTGGTCTTTGTTGTCTGTCCTTGTAAAAGTCTTTTTCTCCTCTCCCCGCCCTCTGCTCCTCACATCACTTTAAATGATGCAGTCTGTTCTCAACATGTGGGAGTGAAGGACTGTCTTTCCTCCTCAGGAAAATAAAACAGCCAAATGTCTGTCTTATTTATCTGACTCTATCTGTCTGCCTGTCTCTTTCCCCCTCTTACTCTCTCAATCTCTCCCTCGCTTTAAGAGCTTTCTTACTTGAGGTTGCATTGGACTGATAATCTCTTTCTTTTTCTCTCTCTGACTCATTCTTCCCCCTAATTTTGGGGAGAAAGTCTTTGAATTAACCACAACAATCCATTTCACCTTGTCAAGAATCTGATAAAGCACCCTGCTCACCCTTATCTCATTTTAACTTCACTCTGTGCCCCCTTCCTCATCTGTTTTCTTCCTATATTTCAGTTACAAAACAGAATGTATTGCAAAGAAAACCATTTGTTGTTTTTTTCTATTTCCAAGTTCCTCACAATCACAAATCACAGAGCCTACAGTCCGCTGGAAATTGGGTTTCCTTGGATCCGGGCCCGCTCCATCCTTCATCCTATATTTAATTCCCCTCATCCTTTCCTTCACGCTTCCCCTCCTCTTTTTTCCCCCTTGCTTTCAAACAAAGTCCTTCGAAATAGCTTCCACAAAGTTGGGAGCAGACATGAGGATGGAGATGGTGCATATGATGTTGAAAACACTGAATGCCACCAGACACAGACGATCGATTACAGCGCCTGCAAATTTCCACTGGTCGGCCATGCTCTCTGCCTCATCCTGCTCCCGGAAACGGTCTGCCATGTAACGCACCTCCTCCAAGATGGCCTGTAGCTGGGGGTCTCCTATCCCCACAGTCGAGCACCCTCCAAGACCTCCGGGGCCACCTCCAAAGCCCCCACCACTGGAAACAGTGCTGGGGCAGCCTACAGTATCCATATTAGGGGTAGGAGGTGGTGGGGAGCTGCAGAACTGAGAAGGGAGGTGTGGAGGCGGGCTTCCTGCTACCCGTGGAGGCCCTGCGGAGATGTTATTCCTCTGGAGAGGCTCTGAGAGCATTGAAGGGTCCTCCATGCTCTGGTAGCCCATGTAAAGAAGGTTCCCGTTGTTGTTAGCGCTGGACTGGGCGTGGAGGTGAGGATGCCCCGCATGGAGAGGCCCTGTTTGGAGAGGGGCCAGGTTCTGCGGGTGCAGCGGGTGGAGGGTGGGGTCCGGAGGGTTTGGGATGCTCCCGCTCTGGGATCCAGAGGAGCACCGTCGTAAGTGGGGGGCACATGGGGGCCGCTCTGGGTCGTCATTCTCTCCTGGTCGCTTCATACGCAAGAACCATGCTACCCACTGCAGCAAGACGAGCTGCACCTGTGGAGAGAAAATGACAGAGGTGGGACTATGTTATTGTTTTGCAAGTCATAAGTAAATCTCAAGTCTTTGCACTTAAGTCCCAAGTCAAATCGCAAGTCATATACTTTGAATTTCAAGTCCTAAACAATCATAATTTACATCAAATCATAATGTTTTCCCCATCTTTAGTTTTTGACGTGCACGTTTCGGGTACTGCAATTTGATTTTTTTGTAGACCACCAAGTAGTTTTTGGATGCAAACAAAATTATCATTAGTATCATTTTTTTCCAATCAGTAAGTAACGTTTGATTTGAGACACACTTTTTAAATAACATAATTGGTAAACTATAGGCTTGAGGGAGGGTATCACTTATTTCCAGGTCAAAAGGCTTAAGTCCAAGTAAAGTCACTAGTCATTCAAAGGTAACGAAAACACAATGATTTTTCCCTCTTAATCCTACACACTGAACCTTTTAAAGGGATAGTGCACCCAAAAATGAAAATTCAGCCATTATCTACTCACCCATATGCCGAGGGAGGCCCTGGTGAAGTTTTAGAGTCCTCACATCCCTTGCGGAGATCGGCGGGCGGCGCGGATAGCACACCTAATGGCAGACGGCGCCCCAGACTAACGTCCAAGAACACAAAATTGAATCCACAAAGTATCTCCATACTGCTCATCCGTAGTGATCCAAGTGTGCTGCAGCCCCGACATAAAAAGTTGTTTCGAAAAACATCATATGAACTCTGTTTTTAGCCTCACTGTAGCCTGTAGCTCTGACTGCTTCTCTGTGCTCCGCGCTCACGTGTGCGCGCTCAGGGTGATCGGTGATCTCTGAAGAGCAGCAGTCTCGTCAGTACTGATGTCCAGATTCTCAAGTACAGGCATCGCCAATTCCCAGTCTGAGCAGCAAAGACTTTCCTCACCCGTTGGCATTGCTTTGCATTTGAAACAACTACACCACCAGGTCTCCAGTGCTCGACTCCGGTATTCTGCGGCTGGCTGAGGCTCATGAGCTGCGGCGGCTGCTTCGTCCAGTAGCCTGAGTTCCATCCGTATACTCAGGCTCAAAGAAATAGGGCTCAACAAAGAAATGCTGTTCCTCCTCAGTTTCAAAGTCTTCAGACATGTTGGGCTGTCCTTTGCTAAAAGACCGTAGTGCAAATTATCTTTTAGCTCTGTGGTTACTGTTGTCTCTCCCTGCGGTACATGTCTCACGTGATTTAAACACGAGTGAGCAAAGCTCATGCTTTCGCTGGTCTCGCGCAGGCGCGCACACGTGAACGCGGAGCACAGAGAAACAATCAGAGCTACAGGCTACAGTGAGGCTAAAAACAGAGTTCATATGATGTTTTTCGAAACAACTTTTTATGTCGCGGCTACAGCACACTTGGATCACTATGGATGAGCAGTATGGAGATACTATGTGGATTCAATTTTGTGTTCTTGGACGTTAGTCTGGGGCACCGTCTGCCATTAGGTGTGCTATCCGCACCGCCCGCCGATCTCCGCAAGGGATGTGAGGACTCTAAAACTTCACCAGGGCCTCCCTCGGCATATGGGTGAGTAGATAATGGCTGGATTTTCATTTTTGGGTGCACTATCCCTTTAAGTCCAAGTCGAGGTGCAAGTCTTTTGAATTTGTCAAGTTGAGTCTAAAGTCATTAAATTTGAGTCTGACTTGAGTTTAAGTCATGTGACTCGAGTCCACACCTCTGGAAGCTGAAATATGTAATTATGAAAGTGGATGACAGGAAGTAGCAGGGCGAAAAGAACAAAAACACATTCAAGGAAGCAAAAGAAAATAATAAAACTGCTGTTTAGCATTGAGACCTGCCAGGCATCAAAAGCCGCCTACACATCTTGACCTTCATATAACACCAGTTAAACCAGGCGAATAGCTTCATTTGTCGCAGATTGATGTCGGTGCCGTTTCCAACCTTGCATCCTGTTTCAAAATGCAGCTGCACTTGTATAAGTAGAGTATGAGATCCTCGCCAGGGACGCCCAGTTAAAGTGCCTGAGGCAAAGAAGATTTTTAGCTTAAACTGTATTTCCAGCAGAGAGGATACTTCCAAAGACAGCATTAAATTTAAACTGTGGAATTATGAAGATTGACTGTCAGATTCCGTTGTAATGATCTTGCAATAACGTCTCAGTAAACTGCAGCATTAAGATAAAAAGAAGATTAGCTGCTGTCAAGTTGGTACAAATTTAAAGCTTGTTCTATTCTACGCTTGCTTCCTCTTTTCTCCTTTGGAACAAGACTACACGTCCCCTGAAAGGGCATATTGGCCCAACAGCATCCAGATGGGTGTTTGGCATCTAATGAGAAGCTAATGTCCAGATGACTGCTCAATTAGTGTGCACAGAGTGTGTTTACTGGCCAGGTAACAGTCCCTGTTGCTGCTGCTGTTGATGTTGTTTTTGTCCCGGCTGCAATTATGAACTGTGCTGGTTGGATGCACTCATCTGAACCACATCAATTAGCTTGTTAATTGGCCGTCGGACTGTCTGAACGAGCCATTCATCAACAGAACGTCCTTCACCGTGTCGATATATGCGGCATGTGCACTCTCATGCAACCAAACGATTTGTTCATTTATTGATAAATGTAGACCTCTTAACCAGCTGCATATCATTGTGTGTTGGCGTGTCATGTTTCTATTCCAGAACTTTCTTCTCCACATTTCACATTTTTGTTATGTTCACATTAGAATACATTTTTTGTAAAGAGGCTTCATGCATTTTTTAGCATTGAACAGAAGCAAAGAAAAATAAGGAGAGGGAATGAGTCAAATCGAATCCGCCTACATATCCAGAGGACTTTGAAACGCACTCCTGTTGAAGTCTGTGGCGAGGCATTTGATGAACACGCTCAGGCAGACTGACACTGCCGGATGAGTCACAGCCGAGGAAGTCGGGGAATGAAAAGAGAAAGGAAACTGGCAGAGGAGCACAGGTATAACTGACAGATGGATGAAATGCTACTGAAAATGGCAGCGCATGAGACTAATGATGATGTAAGGCAGAGATTAATAATAGGAATGGATCATATCTGAGATAGGGTGACCAACCATTAACAGTACTTAACAAGCTGGGCAGCATGCACGTAACCGATAATGCACTCGAGGTTATGATGAAGAGCTCAGTCTCACCCATTTCGGCATGTTTCCTCCATTTGGATCGTGGTGATGGTACTGCAGAACCACCACTGTGGCGATGACTGACATCCCAACGATAATCATTATACTGGCAAAGTACTGACCTGGGCGGAGTAGAGTATGGAGCAGTGTCATATTTCATTTTGAAGTCATTTTACACACTCTGTCATTTCCTACTGGCCTATTGACAGCCACAGCAAGTTCTGATTTGGCACACAGACCAAGACAAAAGCTACAAGGCCATCATAAAAACACACTTTCATGTTCATGTTCCTGTTTTATTCAAACTGAACGCATCCTTTGTTAAATATCCTCGTGCCAACCTGGAACCTGCTACTGACACTACATGCCCGCTTAGCAACATAGTGTTTGTAAAATCAACAAACAGATTAAGACTGCATTGGGGTAGTTATTTTAATTAAGAAGAATTATGCTGAAAGCAGCACTCTGGTGATTATGACTCTACATTTTTTTTCCTGAAGTTTTTAATGACCAGGATTTGTGTCTTTAGGCAAAGATGGCCTTGCATCTGTCTCTGGCTGCAATCTTACTGTAGCTCACTAAATATAATTTCCAGCAGTGTGCCCGCAATCAATTTAGCCAATTAAAGTTTAAGGCGAGCAGATGGCTAAAATTAATTTTGTTGTTCTGTCTTTTTGTGGTAGAGCAATCTATCACTGTGTATTAGCATGTTGTAACTGTGTATTTTATTCTTCATTATGTGTAGTTTTTATCCATCTAAAAATGAGAGTCATAGAGGGTGTGATATCCTGGACAGACTGTAAAGACCTCTGTCACTGCTCATGAGATGCGGACAAACTGTCAAACCAAGCAGTGGTGGTTAAAATGAATCAAGATTCTGTTACTGCATTGCCTATATATCACCTCAAATGTTCTCAGAAACATATTTTAGTGAACCGATTAGCTGCAGATTGAGGAAGTTTGTGACATGGCTGCCATGTTGGAAACCGTCAAGCCTAAACAAAGCACCCCTGACGGGCCAGAGAGAACGCTCTCTTTGTACAGCTAAACAGTACACTATAATATGTTTCTGAAAACATTTGAGGTGAGAAATAGGCAATGCGGTAACAGAATCTTGATTCATATTTGATCAGCGCTGCCTAGTTTGACAGTTTGACAACAGCTAATGAGCAGTGATTGACATGACTGACAGCTGCGTTAGAGATTCCTCGGCTGTGATTGGTTGTTCATGTACTGCTGTCAGGATATAGTGACATTTATTTAGAAATTTACCTTTTGGTTATTTTTGATTAGAAAAAAGTTACCTGCTGTAGCTTTAATGCCCCCCTCAGGATACATTGAAATAACTTTGGATCTTTTCATAAAGAACCATCATCAGGTCTCAAGCTATCCAGTATTTTGCTTTATTAATATCTGCAAAACTAATGTCAATCAGCATAATCTGTACTTTGGGTCATCAGAGATCAACTAGAGGCAAGTTCCTACTGTACACTAATGACAAGTGAAATATGTAACACTCAAGACCAAGATTGTCACCATCAGATGGAAACTTACTTAAATATTTAAACAGTATCCAGATTATGGATGAAACAGTTACCAGTTTCACGATAAAATTCCAGATGGTTAATATTCCCTTTTCACATTTTAATTTTTAAAACCTTGTTTGATTGCTGCTCTTTGAAAAACTCATGTAAATATTGTCTAGCATCAACCAAAGTAAGCGACGTGCTCCTAGACGACATGGGTTTGTTTTGTCATCTCTATTAACAGATATCTGCATATGCAGAATTTGCAGGCAGTCGGACAAGATTTTAGTGTCTCAGGCATTTTGGTTTCTGTTTATAGTCTGAGTGGTATTAACCAATAATGTCTGAGTGGCAGGCAAATGCCTGGGCTGAAATGTAATCTCGGAACCCATTGGCACCCATTGGCTATCCTCTGATGACAAGTTAGCTTTATATTAGCTTTTTAAAATTTAGCTATATTCATACACAGATATCTGTTTTTGTAGAGATTAGCTGAAATGTCCGATGCACAGAAAAAGGATGTTTTGGCCCATGCATCTGTTGGCTACACCGGATCATCCCTAAAGGCTTATCGTCGTTAGTCCGATAGCCGATGGGTTCAGAAACTGCTTTTGTGTCAATGAAAACATGGTGGAAGGCAGGGGCAGCACTCTAGCTTTTTCAGCGTTAATGAACTGGCATGCAGCAGGCAAACCCAGTGATGCTATGATCCTTTATCCTCATCTACAGTGACGTAGACACTCAAGCAAGCATTTCAAAGACAGGCTGCTTATGCTCCAAAATAAATTAAAACCTGGTGAAATGAACACTTAATTTTGGTCACTAAAATCATGATATGAAATCAAACCATTTCATCTCTAATCTCTAGTAAGCCATCTTGATCTTAAATTGACTGTCATTAAATGTTGTTGTAGCAGTGGGTTTTAATTGGATCTCATTAAACAGGTAAACAACTTGCTCACCATGTGACCTGCTCATGAAAACAAAAACACAGTCTCTCCTTACCTATAAGAGGGACAGAGTCTGATGTGGCTGGCATGATCTCTGCGACCAGCAACATGAACACAGTAAGAGACAGCAGGACGGTGATTCCTGCAGAGAGAGAGAGACAGATGTGAAAACTACATTTTGTTGAGCAATCAATATTGTGGTTTTGTCTCCTCCTCTGAGTAGTGGCACTGCCTTGTGAGACACTACATTAGTGTGTGTTTGGTGTTTTGATTAATGGTCACAACCGGGATGAGTTCGCGTTCGATTTATTTAAATGACCAGCTAATGCTCATACAGTGAATTACTTTTTGGCATTCTGTACCCCTACAGCAAAAAGCACTTCCATGCAGCACATAGTCATTTTTTTAAGATGTCCAAACTCCGCATGCGTGCACCTCACACACTCTGCACTGAAACTCATCTCCATCTTCATTTATCCTCCTCCACACTATCTGTCTCACTTCATCCAACAGACAGAATTTAAGGAGTGCTTTGTTGGCATAACAGTGGCCATACAGAAGCATTCAATTAAATGTAAGGCCCGAGAGATAAAATATGAATGCCCTTTAAGGATATTAGGAAAATTAAAAATGCTTCTTTTACGCTGCTATTCTTTCTCAGAAATGACACTTATTCTTTTTAAAAGCACACTCCTCTCACCCTAAAGGTAAAGCCACTTGGTCACTGTGTGTCCTCCATCAAGCAGAGTGACAGAGTGTTTTCCTGGAAGGCAGTGTGTAAGCTCTCTCCGCCTAATCAATTCACTAGCCTTAATTACATCAATAGGTTAATTGGCCGTGTGTGTAAGGCTTGGCATTATTTTCTGTAAAGAAATGCTGCGTAATGCATCCTGTATTGGGGTTAAGGATATGCTCTGACAGTGCTGTCGCGGCTTCCCCCTCAGATCCCATTTGTCATACATGGGTCAAATGATATTTACAGAAGACAGAAGCATTTATCTGTTTATTATGTTGTATGTGGTGAATGATTGGACTAATACAAAGACACTGGATTAAAATTAAAAGAAGTACAGTTTCTTTTAAAATACACTTCCGTTTTCACAGGAAATTTGCAGTTTACATATCATCTCTTTCAAAATAAACGCACTATGTCAATACAACGCTGCGAATTGACATTTATTTTCCTTCAACATCAAACCCTTATGGTTGGGTTTAGGCAACAAAATAAAGTGATTAGGTTTAAGAAAAAGGAACAAGGTTTGTTGGACCCAACCACCACCCCTCCTGCCTGCCCCACTTGGACTTTTGCTGCCTAAATTTTCGTCCTTGCCCCGCCACGTTTCCCCCTGACGCTGCCGGGCACCGTTAAACTAAGCGGCAATTGACTTTCGATGACTTTGACGAGATCGGGCTCTTTCTACAGTAACCCAGAACGGATACGCCAGACACTGGCTCTAGATAGGGGCATCTGCAATTTGCGTTTTTGCCTTGGCCACCGCAGTTAGCAACCCCTCGGCAAAGTGGCAAACAGTGTTGGAAAAACACTGATATTTAATGTTTAACTGCTTTTTTTTAGGGTTTTTACTTATTTAAATCACCTGGTCTGTTTGTTTTGTAAAGAAGGAGACCTCTGCGGATAATTCAGCTCCTGGTAAAAACCTCTTGAACATCTGGATCTTAAGTAATCAGAGAAAAAAAGGTGGACACACATGAATAGGTGCTGGGCTAGCGGCCTGTCTGCGTCAAGCCAAACAGCATCGGAAAAACACATTTGTAATGTGAAGCTGCTTTATTCAGTGTTTTCATTGGTTTTAATCACCTGGTCAATCTGTTCTGGAAAGGAGGAGACTTCTGCATAATTAGGTTACAGGAAAAAAACCTCTAACCAGGAGTTTACGCTTGGCACACAGGAAGAGTTTCAGCTAATTACAATCTGCAATCCTCACAGCTAGATGCTGCTGAATCCAACACACTGCTCCTTTAAATAACTGATTTTTTTTTTTTAAATCTATAAGGCCTCAGATAATAGTGAAATTTTAATCTTACAGAGCCCAATAGCTTTTTTTTTTGTCTGACCACAGTCTAAAACCCAAAGGTATTTTATTTGCAATCACTTAAAACAAAAAAGAGCATCAAATCATCACATTTGAGAAGATAAAACTAGAGACTTTGTTATTTTACTTTAAATAGACTGAAACAAATAATCGGTCGTCAGAGGTTGCCATTTATATTTCTGTCAATCAGGTATTTGATTAATCGACTTTTCCTTTCAGCCCTCCCCAGAAAGGTCACATTATCTAGAGTCTGCGTTGTCTGGAGTCTGATGAGGTGAACGTCATCCATCTTGTGCTCCAAACAGGTTGAAACAGATATTAAAATGTATTTGCAGCTGCTGTTGGATGGCGCCACTGCTTCCCCTCTCTGTCTCTCTCCTCCAGCCTATTATGGTGCGATTTGGAAGTCTCCCACCTTTCCTTCCTCATCAGTCCTCCCTCTCTCTTTTGTGCTGTCCTGTCTCATCCTTTTCGAATTCTCCTCCTGTCTGCATTTCCCTTTTCTCTACCTTCCCACACCCATCTGTCTCTGTTCCTCCTCCTCCTCGCATTTCTCATCTTTCTATTTCATCCTGTAATCCCTCTCCTCTCTCAGCTCCACACCCTCGCTCCCTTTGCCTCTTTCATCCCGCCCCATACTCTTCAACTGCCACTGCTTCATTTTTTCCACCTTTATTCTAGGAAGGTTTGCTTGTTGTCAGTGCTCAGTTTTAGGAAGTCATGCTACTTGTACGTTCACACCTTGGAGCATTAGAGCAGCCAAGCTGGAGATTTGTTTTGGTCATGCACACGTCATGGGTAGGTGGTATATAGATTTTACAGCTGATGTAAATGAAAACACATCGCACAACTATTAGTTTTATTCATCTCACCAAACATCCAGGGGTGATGTCTGAGGTTGTTTCCTTTTATTCAGTCCATTAGTCAGTCATGTGACTTATACAGCAAGTCACCATAGACATGAAGCACAGGAGCCATATTATCTTCATCCTTTGTTAAAGTACGTTTCACAAAATCCCATATTTGCTCTCAGTGGTTACAGAAATTTGTGTTGTGTGCGTCATGGATGTATTACTGAACGGACCTACCGGGCACAGGCCCAGGGGCCCAAAGTGTCAGGGGCCCCACCTTCAAAATGTCATTCAAATTAACATGTACCCACCAGTGAGAGGCTCAAAACTACCACAAAAACACACAAAACAACTACGAAGATACGCAAAACAGCAACAAAAACATTACTCAATGATCACTGAAATTATCGACTAGGAGGAGACTCAAAATAACCACAAACAGTCCACAAAGAGATTCAAAGGAACTGCAACGAGACACAAAATAACTACAGAAACAGGCAAAACAACCACAGACACAAAATGATAACAAAGAGACAAAAACCAACCAACCTTTGTCTCATAATCCGCCCATGGTGTGAGTGCGTTTTCTTCCTCACAAACCATTTGCAAAGGTGTTTTTTGAAAAGTTTAAGACCTGCATTTTTTACTTTCATGTTCACTGGCTATAAGTCTTTTTTTCTGAATGTGTCTAAAATGTGTATTGCATCGCTCATATGTTGTTCGTGTGTCTGCATCCTTGTGCACGAGCATAAGAGCAAACAAAACGGATGCCCACTCATGAAATCATTATGCTACTAGCTGGATTACCGAGCAGGCCTATCAGGCACAAGCCCAGGGGCCCAAAGTGTCAGGGCCCCCCCCCGACTATAACTATAAAAAGAGGAAAACGACCACAAAGACACACAAAATGACTACAGAGACACAAAACCACAGAGAGATACGTAACAACCCCAGAGAGATACGTAACAACCAGAGAGATACAAAACAACCACAGAGATAGGTAACAACCACCGAGAGATATGTAACAACCACAGAGAGATACGCGACAACCACAGAGAGCTACAAAACAACCACAGAGAGATACGTAACAACCACAGAGAGATACGTAACAACCACAGAGAGATGCAAAACAACAACAAAAGCGGCTAAAAAACGCTGAAGTCTGTGTTTCTTTATCCTATGCAGTTAAGATCATGGGGCCTTTTGCGTGTCTGTGCCCAGGGGACCACTGACACAGAATCCGCTTATGGCTGCTCGTGGTCGAAAAGTCCACAGGGTACCTTAAAGAGTAAATATGAATGACCAGTGGACTTTACATAAGGAAAGCCGAAACAACCTCAGACACCACCAGGATGAAGAAGACAGACCAAAACATTGTGTCTTTTGATTTTGATATCCTTGCATCTGCACCTCGCTGTGTGCACAATCCAGTTAAAAATTGATACCTAAAATGAACAAACCCTCTATTCCTACTTCTGGTGTCCTTTTGCTCCGCTACAACAGCCTTGTCCATCTATTTCCTCCATCACTGCTCTTTTTGATCCACTCACCCAGTGAGATCTTCTCCCCAGAGTCAGCTGGCAGCACAAAGATGAGCAGGGTCATTGAAGACAGCAGCACACAGGGGATGAGCAGGTTCAGGGCGTAGTATAGCGTCCGTCGCCGTATTGTCACGACAAACGTCACATCCGGATAAGGCTCCTTACAACAATCATAGAAGACCTCGTTTTTGGTGCCGGGAACCCCTGAGGAGCAGGGACAGAGAGAAATCAACTCTGCTGCCCTGCAGCTGGATGTTTGTGATGAGCATACCATGCAAGGGGTCACTCACCTATTAAGTCCCACTCTCCATTGGGCATGTACCCTGAGATGTCGGCATCATTCATCTGAAGGTCCAGCAGCCAGCCATCGTACGTCCAAGAGCCAAACTTCAGCTCACACTTCTGGATGTCAAAAGGGAACCAGCGAACATCCACGTTGCATGTGCTCATAAAGATTCCTGAAAGAGACAAAAGAAGACAAAGACCCGGCGGCAGAGGGTTAAAGCTTCACTATCCATTGATTAAATGACAACATTGACCCCTGAAGTTTTCTGGACAGAGGTGACAAGGGATAGATTACCCAGAGGGCCACTTGTATTGTGCGGAGAACCTGTCCTGAATATCAAGTTGCTTGTCAGAAGGAATCATTCATTCATTTCATATCCACCCAGCGCCAAGGACTGAGTTCTGAACTCAAACACCTGACATTTTTATATAGAAACGCTGTGAAATGTGCTGCAACACGTCCAAGAGTGCGCACTGCAATAGGATTTTTATTAACATTGTGCAAGTCTACAGAGAGTTTACTATTTTGAAATTGAGTTTGGGGGCTGGAGAAGTGAAATCAAAGTCTAGATTGGAAACAACCTCCCATCAAAGAAATGTGTGTAAAAAGAAAAAAAAACTTGGCAGCAGCGTTGTCACCCGCAGGTTTCAGATATTCTCTCCTGCAAACAAATGCTGTTTCTGCGCTCTGCCTGCACACACAGCTGTTAGCGAAGCCTCGGCAATAGAAGGGAACAACAGTGACACTGAAAAATGAGATTGTGCACCGTGCCTTAATCTGATTACCACTTTTATTATGCTGAATAAATGCACTCACATGCATATGCCTAGGCCAGCGTGAGCACATAATCATAAAGACACACACTCGCAGGCTGGTGTCCAACCCCCAAACGAAGAATCACAATGATCCTCACAGTGGGTCGCTGGCAAACTCCAGCTCCTAAAGTAATTACTGAAATAAACGAATCAAGCCTCGTTGAGACGTGGAGATGCACGCAGAACCAACATGCCAGTGAAGCCTCACAGACCTGAAAGACGTTCATTATGAGGCTGCCGGCATGCAAATCAGCCCTCAGAGTGGAATGAAAGCAAAGAAAGGAGGTTAGCAGGTTGAAGGCTGCTTTCAAAGCAGAGGCTGATCACGAAAATGACATCAAATTAAGTAGCAGCTATAAATTTTCCTACTTGTTCTCCTACATCCAGGCTCTGACACCAGGTTCTTGCCCTGACGATGTCTTTATAATGACTCCCGTTGTGAACTTCTGAGGCACTTAACCTGAAATTACACTGATCAGGTTAAAGTGGTTCTGTCTGCATTTGCCGCCCACTGATCTGCACAGTATATTTCTGTACCCTGCCTCTCACAGATATCCAGTAACCTTGAAGCAACGCTCACAAACACGACACCTGGATTTTTCTGCAGCTTGGAATAATCTTTCTCTCTCACTCTCTCTCTCTAATGCAGCACGGCTTCCAAAATAAAACTCCATCATTTCTGAAAATTGCTTCCCAGGTAGGCATTACAAGGCCCAGAGACAAGATTCCCCGTTTGCAAATGTCACCCAATGAAGATATGAGCTAAAACCTGTTAGGCCTTATCTCCCATTACACCGTTAAACCCAAACATAACACCTTTACAGCTACGAGAGGTTTTCCTGCAAATGATGGTGTGCAGCAGACACCTGAGATCCTCCGCCTTTGAATTATTTACCGTGTGTCAAGCTCCTGCTCCACGCCTGCCACCCACAGACCTGTTGCCTTTTATTTACTGGCAGTAACAGCCCAAAAAGACCTCAGAAATTGCAGCCAGGCTCGTGTGAGGGAGTCAGAAAAAGCTGGTTTGCTGCTTTTTCTCATCTTCATTTTTACATTTACTCCATCTCTCCCTGCTCTCTTTCTCATCCTGTTTTGTCGTAAAAACCTCTCCTCCTCATTCTCCCAGAGCAGAGCTCAATCTTTTTATTCTTTCCCTAATTGGCTCTGATCCAAATCGCAGCATTAAGGAGCTGTATTTACATTCAGCAGCAGCCTATTAATAAACATGGCTGCTGAATAGAATTGATAGAGTGGCTTTCTGAGCTCACAGCCCTCGACTTTTACTTCAGAGGGCCATTTCAACTCAGCCCCCTCTTACACTAAGGATTCAATCTCAGCCGGCTGTAATCTGGTGTATAAAGAAACCACTGAGAAAATACAAGGTAAAGACCCGTGGAAACCCAGGGGAGCCGCTACTTTCACACTTGCTTGGGTCTTGCGTTCGGGCTAAAACAGCAAACTGAGGAAGCAAGCATCTCCTATTTATAGGTGTTACTCACAGCGCTGGGTATCTGTAACCAGCCAGTAACCAGGGATGCTGTTTTATACCAATAAAATATTAATATTAAATGTACAAACGGGAGAGGCATGCAGAGATTGCATAATGAGATTCTGCCGCTGCACCATAGGGAGATGAGGAAGTGATAGGAAAGGGAGAAAGGGATAGACAATAGTGAGACAATGAATGAATGAATAAAGGAAAAGGCGAGACTCACCTGGAGGCAGATACTCGGCATAGCCGCTGGAGTTCACCAGGACATTGGTCTTAAAGGTAGAGTCAAAGTCGTCATCTGCACTGAGGAAGGACAGGGGAGGCAGTGACACTACTTGTTGGAATCAAATATTTATGGATGAGGGGTGTGTGTGTGTGTGTGTGTGTGTGTGCATGTTGAGGTGTTTATGCGTGTTTTACCTGTTGTAGAGCAGAATGTCTGGTGTCCAGACCTGGTCGGTGGTGAAGCGGAGGTTTTTCACTCCAGGATGTTCACTCTGGTTCCACTGGAGATAGTGGTCGAACCAACTCTTAAACACACACACAGATACAGTCTGCACAGGCAAGCTACTTTATCTCCAAATATCATTTCAGCAAACTGTTACTCTTTTACAAAATATTTCTTTACTGTTTAAAAAGATGAGCTGTTTCTGGAGAGCAGCTTCACTTTCCTCTAAATACATTTTAAAGATATCATTAGATTAACAGATTGGGAGTCAGGACTTTAATTCACGTGTTGAAGGTTGTGTAAACTAGTTTAGATAAATCATTTTAACCCATAACAGCAGCAAATTCATTATCATGTCTCTCAGGGGTCCTTACCATCCGTAGCCACATGTTAGAAGTGAGCACCTGGTTCTTCTCATCCTGCAAAACATTTAAAATATTCTTATTTCTCTGTAAATCACAAAGAGTAGAATATGACTTTGCATCCATAGTAAAGATTACAGAAAAGGCACAATTTCTCCTCCAAAGCCACAAGTATTACAAAAGCCTCTCGTTATCACTGCTATTATCATTGTTAATTATAATAATCTCACCGCTGCAGGCATAAATATATATATATATATGTAATGCCTATCTTGGCACTAACATGATGATTTTAATCCTCTTTTTCAGGCTGCTTTTCATATTGATTAACAAAACAAAACTAGAGACTGCAAATGCTTATTGTTCTCCAACAAAAAAAGCTTCATCACCTGGACTAAAAACATGATTTTATATTTTAAAATCTGACAGCCAACTGGTGATGATGAACATCAGGTTTAAAACAACTGCGCCTGTAGACACCTACCACGTCCATGATCTGTATCATGCTGAGGGAGAAGACAACGGTGAGAGGGTGGGAGTCGTTGCCCACCGGCCGCTCCATCCGGTTGTAGTCCTTCAGGAGGTTCTTCAGCAGGTTCCTCTGGTGAGGACCCTGCAGCGACACTGGAGAGGCAGAAACATATTAAAATCTGTGAAAACAAGACACACTCCACACCATGAAAAACCTCTGTATGTTGAAGTTAAGGTCATCTATAAAGCCCTTAAAGACAGATCAAGTGTGTGTCCCCTGTGAAGTCGATAAAAATAACATCAACTTTTAAGGAAAACCTTCGACAAAAACCTCACTATGGAATCAAATGAGATGTTTGGGTGGGAGTACAGTCAGACAGGAACTGATGCTGAAAATAGAAAAAAAATGTTGCTGATCAAATCAGAAGATTCAGCCCTCAGGAACTGAACTTCCTTATCTATAAATACCCGAGGAACAAGACTAAAAAGAGGAGCGATGGAGAAAAGCGAGAGGAGCAGGATTTAATGATGAAATTAGCAGAAATGATAAAATGATTTTCTTTTATCACCATTCGTCACACTTAACTTGACTTTTATAGTTTCACAAATGAAATATGGAAGAGACGGTCCCGCTCCTCAGTTACATTCAAATATTTAACATTAAAGGAATACTTCTCCCACAAAATGATGAACTTGTGTATTAATTACTCATCCTGTGTTGTGTTGAGTTCGGGCAGAAACTTTGTTGCTTTCGCATGCCTCCATGCTGAATGAAGAATTCAAACAACGGAGACCATTTTTGACGAATTGAAGCAAATGTTTACTCTTAAACAACTTGTGCAGTATAATCCAAGTCTCATTTATCCAGTCATATGCTCAGTACTTCCCAAACACATGCATTTTCTCCAAAACCGTACAATTCAACACACCTCAGCATGAGAGAAGTAAACCTGGGCAAACGCATTCGTTTGAACTCCGCTCGTGCATTCCACTGAGTTGCCGTGGCGCACCACTTGTCCATGTGTGAGACTGTTTATGTGAAAGTGTTTTAAATAGTAAATGGACCTGGACTTACTTTTACACTACATGTCAGATTCACCCATTCACACATATTTACACACTGGTGGCCGAGGCTACCATACAAAGTGGCAACTGCTACTCAAATAGCCATTCATGCAAACTCACACACCACCATCGGGAGCAATTTGGGGTTCAGTATCTTGCCCGAGGACACTACGACATGTGGACTGACGGAGCCTGAGTTCGAACCGCTGATCTTTTAATTGGTGAATGATTTGCTTAACCTCATGAGGCACAGCCACCTCAAAACTTAAATGGTAAAGGTTTAGCAAAAACACATGTATCTTGGAAGCGCTGAGTGTACGGGAGACTTGGATCATACTGCACGAGTTGTGTGAGAGTTCGTAAACGGATGGTTTGAGATGGTTTTGCCGTTGTTAAATGCGGACCTCTTTTACTATGTCTTTGGGTTCTTTGTTCATCGTGGAGCCATGTGAGAAAAACAAAGTCTTCTTCATGAACTCAGCCTAATACAGGGTATGTAACTGATATACTAATCATCATTTTGTAGGTTGAAGTCTTCCTTTAATATGAAAAAATACAGAAAGAAAGCAGGAGAAAGGTTCAAGAAGAGCGTGCACAACAGTCAGCAAACAAAATGTAATCTAATTAGAAATAGTGGAAAACCTAATCAGGGGATAATTGGCACTAATGAATGAATAATAAGGTTAGTTTGAAATGCTCATAGAAGAGATATTGATGGTCTAACTGAATGGGCATGGAGAGAGTGTAAGCAGACTCTAATGTGACCCACAAATGTGCAGACCAATTTAAAACGTAAAGGATGTTGTGTTAGTGTATCGTCCTCTTTGTTTCCCATCAGTGGGTCCATCATAATACAGCCAAGCATATTTCAAACTCCTATATTTTATTCAGTATTCTATTTGAGATTCTGCTGTTTCTAAACCTATCATGTATACCATGCTGGAGCACAGGGGATCATTATGAAGTGATGTTTCTCCAGTTGGTGCAATAGTGAAGCAATTAAAAAATGGGGTCTCGTATTCGAAAATTTCACTCAGTCTGGTGTTATATAACCTCAATAAAGTTCTGGAAAAGCAGATGCAGGACATACTTTATGTGAGAGATTGCCGAACAGTGTGGAAGATTTGTTTTGTTTCTCACTTTGAAGCGTATTTAAAGAGTTTAAGAACATAACAGGTTTGAGCCCCAGTGGAGCAGTGGCAGAAATGTCCATGCATGTATTAGAAGATGGTTTCTTTTCAGGCAGAGTGATGAAAAAGCCCTGGATGTTTCCTTCACTACAGTGTATGCAGCAGCATAGTCTGAAACTTTTGCCTTTATGTCCTCTTGTCTTTTCTTCGCTGGACTTTCTGGCAGAAAAATCTCACTCTCGAAAAACACAAACAAACAGAAAAGCATTTCACTTCTGGCACTTCTGCCTGTAGGGAAAGTTCACCCACTCTCCTCTCGGCTCTGTCATCAACTGTCAGCCTTTATACTCACTTCTGCTGCTTGGAGCCCAGTCAGCTCGGCTGCAGTGACGTGTCCACAACACAACAGGGAGGCAAGATGGAAGAGACGATCTATACGTGCAATTCAATTGATCTGTGACCTGTTTTCTGCGGGGGGCAAGATCCCCTGTCATTCACACAGATTTGGACAGAGAGAGGCTTGCGAGGAATGAGGGAGGAAAAGCGATGAAATGTTATGATTGCCCAGATTCTTCTACACACTGTTTCTGTCATCTGCCTCGCTGCACATAATCAGTCTGCCTGTTTAAACATCTCATGTACAGGCATCCAAACCCCTGGGTCAACTCAGCATGTATATCCAGAAAAATAAAAACTCAGGGATGTAAACAAGAGAGCAAACAGGTGAGCCAGATTCTCACTTTTCTTCTCCCAGTCTTTTCTCCTCTATTTTAAAATCTTATTCCAGCATATTTTCACAGATTAACCATCAACAAAATCGACTCCCAGCTCCTGAATCCCTATCAAATCACACTTTGAGACTAAAGTGCAGCTGCTGCAATTCTGATCCCCGAAAACAGAATGAAAGACAGAGAGAGAGGCGTTCAGGCTCACCGTGGATCAACGCAGAGAATCCAGAGAGGAGCAGAGCCACCGAGTGCCACATCCTGGTGGTGAGGAGCAGGAGAAAAGAGGAGGCAGAAGAGGAGACGCTCCGGATGCTGAAGGAGGAGGAGGAGGAGGAGGAGGAGGAGGGGAAGGAGGAGAGGGAGGACAGACTCAGGAAGCTGCTGGAAATCCCCCGGTCTGCATCCAGTCGGCATCGGAGAGAAGGAGTGTGAGTGTGTGCTGGAAGAGAGGGAAGCTGAGAGAGGGAGGAAGAGGAGGAGGAGGAGGAGATGGTGGCTGTGCTCTCTCTCTCTCTCTCTCTCTCTCTCTCTCTGTCTCCTTGTCTCTCTGGGAGGTGGGACTAAAATGGGGAGAGAAAAATGTCAGTGATGGGGGTGAAAGGGGTTGAGGATAGAGCAGGAGGTGGAGGAGGGAGAGGTTTTAATTGGTCTGTCGCCATGAGTTGACCTTTCTAAAGACAACAGGAACAGATGATGCGGACAATTTTAAACACTAATGGAGAATTGATTGACGAAGTGTGATAATGAAAAAAGGAAAATGGGGAAATAAAAAAGTGGAAAAGTAGCTAAAGGGAAAGGGTTTTAGATGTGCTTTTGTTTGTGCACAAACTGAGCACAAAAACAGGCATGTCATCAAAAATATTGCGAAAAATAAATCTCTATTTTCAACCATTTCTCTTTTTTAATGCAAAAAGGGAAACTATAAAATATTGATCACTGTTTAAAACCCTCACACTGTGTGTTTTATGGCTGGTTAATATGTGCAGCACGACATGTATCAAAAATATATGGCAGCTGGTTGCACATATGATGACACACCACAGTGGTTCTAGTCATGCACTGCTGGACTCTGTGTGTGTGTGTGTGTGTGTGTGTGTGTGTGTGTGTGTGTGTGTGTGTGTGTGTGGTGCCCCCTCTCAGCGGGGGGTGAGCTTTGAATCATAGGGGCAGATGGACTCCAGTTTAATTGCGAAAGTGCTGGGCTCTGCAGGAGGGCATCGGGAATGTGCATAGTTAAACTCTACTTCTCATTTGTCCTCACGAAATGCTGATGCAAGGGCAGAGGCAGCGAGAAACCCAAAGACTGGGAGAGAGGGAGAGTGAGGAGGGAGGAGGGGAGCAAGGGAGGAGGAAGAAAGAGTTGGACTGTATAATAGATTACCCTATTACTTCTACTGCCCTTCGGAATTACCCCTCTCCTAGGCAGCCTGTCACACATCCAGAGCGCTCCCCAGCTACAGATTCATGCTCGGCTGCACACAGAGGATGGAGAGTGGCCCTCGGAGGCGAAAAGAAGGATGGCTAAGTCACCGCTTAAAGCTGAGAAAACTGCATCAAGCGTGGAGCGAGGACATACAATGTGCATCAGCAATGTATCATCAGAGAAGCATCCTGTTGCTGCGTCCAATATTGCTGCTTAAATGTGCGCAAAATTGACTTTGAGTTCATCTCGTGAAGGAAAGAAAGAAAAAAAGAGCCTTGTGCTGTTATGCGCCAAGCACCAATGTGACACAGTGCCAAAAACAAAATTCATTAGGCTTCATAAAAATACAGATTGGAGGCAGTGAGGCGTGGGTGACATCTGGTGGTTTGTTTCCCAACTGCATGCTGGCTGGAGCTCAGAGACACTGGCAGGAGGAGTGAGGTGAGGGTGTTAATTAACGAGGAGGAAACTGAGCTAAATGAAACGAGAAGATGATGAGAGCCAATGCCATAAAGAGGCTAATTAGAAAACAATACATGCGGATGAATGAAAACACTGAGCAGTGTGTGGGTTAAAGGCATAGCAGTGATGATGAGTGAGGGCTGTGGACAATAATGTGCTGCAGATCACTCTCTGCACTTTTGCTGTTTTTATTCTGATGTTGCTGATGCTGATTGTGATGGCCGTCGCTCTGACCTGGCATGACCACAGCTTAGCCCTCTCTGTGCTAAATGCTGAATGCCATCCCTGACAATGCAGCCATCAGCCATCAGGGCTGCTGTGCTGTGTGTTTTTAATTACTCTGCTGATTGGATTAGGCCTTCTCCTACGCTGACACGTCCCCTCCACTTAATAGGCTGTTATCGACAGAACCGCCACATACATCCACTCGCCTGTGACGTCTGGTTTGTCAGACTGGACCTTTTTTGTCTTGAATGGAGTTGAGTAAATGAAGTTCTCTTCTAGTAGACAATTATATCCGCTCCAGAAAGCCCTGGAGCAGCTGCACCAAAGTAGACTATTATCCAGTAAAATTTGATGCTGTGAAATCTAAAAGGGACAGTTCACCCCCAAATCAAAAATACATATTTTCCTCTTACCTGTGTAGTGCTATTTATTACTCTGGATTGTTTTGGTGTGAGTCGACGATTGTTGGAGATATCAGCCGTAGAGATGTCTGCCGTCTCTTGAATACAATGGATATAATGCAATGTCTCTTTCCAGAAATCATGAACCGGTTACTCAAAATAATCCACAGACCTTGTTGTGAGCAGTTTCATGTAGGAACTATTTTCTTTCGACCAAACTAAACCCGCCAACTGTGTCGTTGCCTTGAAGGAAGTGTTTTCTGCTAGTTAGCTAATGCTACAGATCTGCCAAAGACATTGTTTACATCTCACGTTGTCAGGAGTATGAGTCTCTTGTTCCAACACCTTCTTACCCCCAACTCATCACATATCGCCACTTGGTCAGTGGATTTTCACATCTATGTATTATGCGTTTGGTATCCTGGGTGCATCTCTTGTAGATGTTCTGGGATACTGTGTCAATTTACACTTTTTACGTGCATTGTGTCTTTTCAAAATACACTTCCTATTTTACAGGAAATGTACAGTTTCTGTAAGATGCATTCTCTTCAAAATAAAACACCTCGTATTTCCGTTTATGTCCTTGTGCAATAAAGGCTTCATGGTTTGGCTCTACATTCATACATGAAGGGAACACCGGGCTTCTGGGTGAAAGTCCGGTGTTGTTGGACTCCCCGCCACCCCTCTCACCCCTCCTATACGGATTTTCCAGTTTCTTAAATGGCGTTATCATCTGGTGGCGTTTCAAACTGATGCTGATGCTGTCCTGTGACGTTATTGACTGACACAATCATACCACCACAAAAGGATGTCTGTTTTTTGTCAGTGTCCGACAGGGAAATCTATAACCAAGTGGCAGAATATCAAAACTTCAGGAATGAAAATGTGTTTCTCGTTAATGAGCTGATGCACGCTTGCGTCTGTGCAGTGATATGGTTGTCGGGCAGGGTTGGGGAGTGAGAGTAGGTGTTTCTGTGGTGATCGGGAGAATTCAAGAATGAGGCCGATCATGGAGTTCTTTCTTAATGCACGTTTAATTACGAGCTCGGATCAACATGGCTACATGCAGAAGCTATGTGATGATTGTGAACAGAGAGAGACACAGCTAACATAGGATGGTGGCAAGTATACTATTACCTAAAATGGTGCCTTGACACATTTAACTTGACCTTGGGCCAACTCAAATTAGTCTAACTTGTCCATTCATCAGTAAGCCTAGCACTTCTGACGCCATGACGTCTGTCATAAAGGAACATGATCCCCAGGGGTCTTGACCAAGTATCCACTGGTCAGTGGAGATGTAAAAATACATACTAACAGGGAGTAATGGTTATACAAGTAACATAAAGTAAGTACAGCAGTGAATGAATGAGGCTGAACCGAGGAATTATCTACACATTTAAACTCATTTAAAAGATGTGCGGGCACCTTCTATGTTTCAATGTTTGTACTATTTTAAACAGACAGTGTGTTGTTATATTTACTGGAAGTGACATACAATACAGTAAATGGCAAGCAGGTTGTTATTAGTGATGGTCATTTACCAGAAGCCTTTCAGCTCCCTTACGACCTCCTTCCAGCCAGCTGCCACCTTATTTAGGTTTCTGCAGTTAAGTCTCCACTCAAGCACAAAGCTGATAAGTAGCCGACGTGGTTTGTTTATGTTATATAATAGAAGTGCATATTTAACAGATTCAGCGTGGACAGAGAGCGATGCTTGCTTGCTTGCTGTAAGGACTTGGTGTATGTATCCAGTAATCTGTAGTGGAAAACATTTTAGAAATTACCCTCCCAGCACTGTTGGTAGGTATAGTTCAGTATACAGAAAGTAGTTCCTACATGAAACTGCTCACAACAAGGTCTGTGGATTATCTTGAGTAACCAGGTCATTATTTCTGGAAAGAGACATTGCTGTTGAGTTGTTTAGATGTATATTTTTGGCACTTTGATCAGCACAAGTTGAGTGATCTTATTCCATTATATCCAAGAGAAGGCAGACATCTCTACAAACGATATCTCCAGCATTTGGCAACTCACCCCAAAACAATCTAGACTGATAAATAGCACTACAGGTAAGAGGAAACATGTATCTTTGATTTTGGGGTGAACTGTCCCTTTAAGAGTACCCTACCCCATTTAACATTAGAACTTCGTAACATTTTGGATAGGCAGAACCAGATATGTTAGGTTTTTTACTCCAGATCAGTGTTCTGTTACCCACAATGCAACTCGATTCAGCATCCAGATGTGTTGTGCTAGTGGCAGCTAATGTAACCTTGAGCCTCTCATGTCTGTTCATTACCTAAGTATGAAGCTACAGCCACAAGACAAGCTTAGCATAAAGACAAAAAGAGGGGGACACAGCTGGCCTGGTTCTGTTCAGAGGTAATAAACCCACCGACCAGCACCTATAAAACTCACTGATTAATTTGGTATGTCTTCTGTACAAAAAAAAAATGTATAAGTGTAAAGATGACAAGTTGTTTTATAGCGGGTTTTGTGCCAGACTTTTTCTTGGCTGGCACAGTGACTTCCTGGAGTCTCTGCTGGTTGCCTGGCAAACCCACGGTAACAGTTTCCTGGTCGTAGCCTCAAATGACAAATTAGACTTGAATCCATTTCTGTGACTGTGCTGATTTATATTCGTTCTCTCTTAACAAGATTTCTCTGGGAACTATTGGAAGTATTCCTCATGGATGGATTTCTTAAATTCAAAGAATGATGGACTTTAAAAATGAGTCAGGGTTGTTTGTTAATGCTAAGTGATGGAAATGATTTGAATACACAGTGTTTTGGAACAGTGGTCTGAGTAATACAGTTGAAAGAAATATCCACACAGCACTAAATGAGACAATCTGTGGGAGAGAAAAAATCATATTCCTCTGCCTACACTGTTTTATGTAGCACTTCTAATGGCCTTACTGGATGCTCACAAAAATAGCCAATCAGGATATACAAAAATACAGCTGTCACCATGTCAATCAGTACTCGTAAACTGTGGTCAAACTGTCAAACTAGGCAGCACTGATCAATGAATGAACCAATAAATCAAGATTCTGTCACTGCATTGCCTATTTCTCACCTCATTTTTTTCAGAACACATTTTAGTGCACTGTTTAGCTGTAAAATGAGAAAGTTGGTCCGGCTGATGGGCGGTGCTTGGTACTTTGGTCACAAACTCTCTTCACTAGCTAGCTAACCATTTTCAGGGTTTGATTTTGGTTTTGGAACAGGAGAGGAAGTTAATCTCCTCCCAACCTCTTTAGGTAATGAACATCATTATTACACGTTCCTCAGGCACAACCTTTAGCTTGAAATCCACAAAACCAGACTGAAAATGAAAGAAATCGGAACGTTTTTATGAGGGTCTATGGACAGCCGTTAAGTTGTCGGACCCTGTCGGAGCTGGCTGATGCAACACTATGATTGTCCAGTCTGTTTTTTAGGGGCGGGACTTAGCGAAAGGTCAATTGACATGATTGACAGCTGAGTCAGACCCCTTGGCTCTGATTGGTTGTTGCTGCTGCATCGCATTCTAGTCTGATTCTCGCAAATCCCATGAGAAGCAGTGGGAAGAAAAGGTGGAACATGATTTTTTTCACAGACTATCTATCTCATGCAATTATTTCAAACTATAGCGATGGTTAAAGCAAATATGACACAAAGTTATTTTTAATAGAAGTTACCAACTGAAGCTTTAAAAAGATTTTTAACCATTATCCAAAATTGCGACTCTGTCTCCTAATCCAGACAAAGATGGAAGCCAAAAATGACATATGGCTTAATTTGAGCCAAAATTGAACACATTTATTATCAGTTATATTTCATTTCTGTATCAATTCTACTTCCCATTATTTTGTATTTTCACACAAAATAAAGCTGATCTCTGTGACTCCAATATAACGGTAAGGGGCACCAACTGGGCAGACAGACACAAGAGCGGTACCAATTTTCTTATCTAACTCTTGGCAAATAAGTACATCCCCCAAAATGTCAAACTGTTCCTTGAACTCTAATCGTGACTCTTGACCTTTAAAACACAAACATTTCTTGCTGCTGTTAGCATCCTAATGGGACTTCTTTAACTTTTAACCGATGCATCCCAACAGGCCGAAGCAATTAATGTCCTGACCAGAAGATGAAACTGGCACGCACGAAAGATTCAGGGCATGAAGCAGATTTGCCATTTACCAGCCACAGCAATTAGAGGACTCAAAATATCCCAGTTTAATTTCACTCTCTCAGTAGCCAAAGGATGATTTGCAATGGAAGAGACTAATTGCAAACGTGCTGGCTACCGTCCACAGAGGCAAGAAGAATTGACATACTTAGCTACCAGCTACAGCGGCCAGGATTTACAAGCACTTGGCTGAAGGCTTGAATTAATTTGAGGCCTTGCAGATGTGCATATATCCTTTCAGCATCTTGTTATTAAAAAGGACAACTTAATTTAAGAACAGTCACCACAGCAGAGCGAGTCTTGCTTCGACAGACTAAATAGTCATATTTTAGGATCTAGTTGTGAGATGCAGTCTGTATTTATCCCGTCTGCAAGGGTTCGTAGTGTTGACAGTCATGCACTGAAGCACAGACAGTTGGGAGCTTCCAGCCTGCAGAATATCAAAACAAAGAATCCAGACAGCAGCATCTGGCTAAATCTCAGAGTGGAACATAGTAGTTTTAGCATAATTAATCTATTTTACATCTGGAGGGATGTCAGACTGTCTGATCAGACTACCACCATGTTTTTGCTCTTCCACCTGTGCATGGTCACATCCCCCAACCCGCCCTCCATCACTCTCCATCTATCTTTAAATACATGTTATCTTCAGATTAGATAATACTTTTCTTTATCCTGCTACTATCCGGATGTGCTCCACCCACCCCTTTGCTCCTTAGGTCCTTCCATTTGGAGGGAGCTCTATTATCTGTAGACCCATCTGTCACAAGGATTTAGATAAATAAATGATGCTGAATGTCATTGTTATGACTTTAATGCGTAATACTCCACCCCGCTCTGTGCATATTGTTTGCTTAAGGACTGACATATTTGATATTTCATAAGCTCATAAGTATCGGATCTCTGTCTCACTTGATTAATCTGCAATACTAATCTGCCGAATTGATTTTGAGGACCGTTATTCTATTTTTGAGATTAGATTTATTTAAAAAAAAAAAAGTTCAACTATGTGCAATTCAACTATGACAGCAATTGGTGAAATTACAAATGAAAAGTGATATAATAGCATTTCTTTTTAGGCTGTGAGAATGATCTCAGGCTGATTTTTAACACCAGGGCACCCATGTATAAGCAGATGTCACCTCCACACACACACACACACACACACACACACACACACACACATATAGGGAGGAGGAAATCTGCCAATCCCGGCTAAAAAACAAACAGATGACTCATTCTTTGCCTTTGCTCCATGCAACATCTGCAACTTAGAGACTTTGCGGTCATTAAGCCTTTCCAGCTTTAAGGAAGATGCCCTGATGGTGGACAATCCAACACGGCCAAACAAGGGAGTAAATGCCTGAATATGTAATGGATATCCACGAGTATTTACCTCCTATGTCGTCATATGCAGGAGAGAAGTTCATAACCTTTGCTTGAATCCATGGGAGGGGCTCCGTGATGCTGAGGCTGCTAATGGATTGCTGGAAAGTTTATACATGCAGAGCGGGGACGTTTGGAATAATTTGATCTGATCACGCCGGAGCTCTTTGGTGTTGCTGCTTGATTAGGTTTTTGGGTTTAACTAATTTAATAACTAATTTTGAAACGTCTTTCTAATGAGAGTAGTGTGTTTGAGACTAAGTTTCAACGGGATTTTATTTGGAGGATCTCTCTGATGTAGGCAGATGTGACCTTCAGGATTATAAGACCACTGAATACTGAAATCCTTGACCAATAGAGTTGTCGTAAGGCCTTTTTTTTGTCCTTGCGGGTGGAAAACCTGACTGAAAAGGTAAGAATTGATTAAGAGCAGCGTGGAAAGATTTTGACATTTCTAGCTAACATTCAAGTAAAGTGTACCAGTAAATCTTCATTGATGTTTATTCAAATAAAAATATGTGATTAGACAGATTATTTTGTTGCTATTAGATTTTCCATCATGGACAGAAAATACATAATAAAACAAAATAAAGTGTAGTTTTCTGTCTTTTTTTGGATGATGAAGCTACTAATGAGAAAATTTTTCTTCCTTCTCAATGCTGTTCTCATCTGTCAAACCTCACTTGTCCTCCGTCTCTCTCCCGCTCTCTCCGTGCAAACCTCTTAAAAAGACTTGGTGAATCATTACCTGTAAACTCTCTCACCATGGAGCACTCACCCTCTATGAACTTGTCAGTTGTGGATGGAGACGACGTGGAGGACCAGCGTCCCCTCCTCCCACCGAGGATGGTTCCTCCACCTCAGGCCTGCTCTCCACAGTGCGGGATACACCACACGGTCCAAACAGCCGATCACACCGTGTGGCTGGACAGGACCCAGGCCATGGCCACCACACCTTTATACAACGGCCACCTCTATGTCACACCTTCACCTCGCTCCAACAGGAGGGCAGACAAAGGCAAAGAGAAGAAATGTGAGAAAAGGTCAGGGGGCCGTCGACAAAACCAGGCACACAAGGAGTGTAATCACCAGTGCAAAGCCAAAAACGCAGGAGCTCACAGACTCCAGGAGAAAGTCACCTCTTTCACTGATGTCCCCATTTCTCCCTGCGGGTCGCCCTTTAAGGGCCCCTGCAGGTCACACTTAGAGGTCACGGATGTTGAAGGCAGAGGGCGCCGCAAGTCAGGCAGCGTTTCTTTGGAGATGCACGACCGTCAGAGTCTCCCAGAGATCATCATCACCAGCAAAGATGATGACTTCCAGCCACCCTGTGAGACATTCCCGCATCGCCAAGATATGACTGAGGGCCAAGGTCATCTGCCAGGAGCCGAGTGCCCAGGTCCAAACCCAAATCCCAATTCTCAGATCAGCCCGAAACACAAGGAGGGCACTAAGGACGACCCGTACTGGAAGACTCACAACATCGGCTGGCGGCTGGTCCACAGGAGGGCTCTGTTTTTGAGGAGGCAGCGGCTGAATGACTGCGCCCTGGCGGTGGGGATATTCGGGATGGTGATGATGGTGATGGAGACAGAGCTTTCCTGGAGCGTCTACAGCAAGGTCAGAGAGAGAAAAACCAGACACTAGGAAATCTTCCGAGAAATGTGAAGTTTTAAAAGAGATCACACCTCACATGTTTAGTTATCTTTTCTGAAATTAACCCATCACTGTTATTTACAATGTGTTACTACCTGAGTAATCACATTTTGAGTAATAGCGTAGCACACCTTTCACTTTGTTCATATTTTTCTTTTATTATATTCAGTTAAACCTCTTAATTCTTCTTTATTGTTTTACTTCTGAGCCATACTGATAAAACTGTTGAGACACAATGACAAATGATCTCCCAGCATCTGTAGGAAAATATACAATACACCCATAGGATCATTGCATCATTCAAATGGATTATCTAAATGTATGTAAGATTATAAGGTTACCGAGGATGATGCCATTTCATAGATTGAGCTTTGTAATGACCCATCAGCTTGTTAATGATGTCATGTTCGTGTGTGTCTCACAGAGCTCCGTGTATTCCCTCGCACTCAAGTCCATCATCAGTTTTTCTACCATCATCCTGCTGGGCCTCATCATAGCGTACCACTGCTGTGAGGTTCAGGTAACTGATCTGTTCAGGATTATGCAATCAGGTCCAAGTCCTCCTCCAGGGGATATTCTCTTTAAATTTAAAGATTTCTCTGAAAATTTGCAGCCAAGGAATCTCTTTTTGGGGGATAGTCGTTCATGGGGAACTGAAAGTTGTCCCATTGAAAGGAAATGAAGTTTCTACAATGCTGGTTCACAATCTTTTAGTCTGGTGGCCTTTTAAAATTGAGCAAAGTCTACTTCTGCCTGCTCATCACAGGATATGGCACTATGAGCAAACCTAAAAGTCATTTTTCATTCTCAGGTGGCTTCGTTTGAGGGATTTTTAGAGGAACAAGTGTGAAATATTTTACAAAAAAAAGCAAAAATTGAAAGGAAAGTGAAAGAATCATTATGTAAGACAAACTTTTTTCTTTCTTTCTTTAGTCCTAGAGAATAAACATCATCTGTGTCATGATGGGCAGTTTTTGTGACATCACTTGAAGCAGTTTCTAAAACTTTGCACAGCTCCCTCTGGAGCCACAAAAGGCCTTATGCAGTTTTTGCCACATATGCAGCTGCACTGTCCAAGACTAGTAAACAGAATAATGTGTTAAAGGAGTTCCTACTTGATCATCTTCACCCTCCAGATTTATCTTGGATCCCTAAATCAGAAGCCCATTTTCACTATCATGCACTCTTCCCACCTCTCCGGTAGCTTTACGTTCATGACATTGGTGCAGAGGATTGGCGGATTGCCATGACAAGCGACCGTTTGGCTCTGGTAGCCCTGGAGCTGGCTGCGGTGGCCATCCACCCCTATCCGGTTGGCCTGATGGAGTACTTTGAGATGACCTTCCAGCACACCACGCCTCACCTGCCGCTGTCGGAAACCGAGCTGGAGATTGTCCTGGCTCTGCCCATGTTCCTGAGGCTCTACCTGCTGGGCCGGGCCATGATGCTGCACAGCCGCCTCTTCACTGACACCGCATCTCGCAGCATCGGAGCGCTCAACAAGGTGGGAGGTCAACCTGACACAATCTGGCTTTGGGCTTTACTGGCTTGGATAGTACAGTGATGACATCATGACACTTTCTGATTTATTTAGTCTGTTTTGATGTGATTTTAAAAGCTGGGCAGAAACCTGCTAAGGGACATGATTCATGGGATATTAAAGTTCATATTTTGGACATTTGGGCTGGGCTTGAACATTTCATGCACATGTGTTTATGTCTTATGTCTAGGTGGGCCGAGGGGTCTGTAGAGGTGTGACAATTGAGGTGTGACTATCACGGTTTCACCCCCATGAATCCCAGTGGTTTCACATGCTGATTATGTCCCTCGCTAGCTCTCCTTGCTTGTCTGCTTTCTTTTCCAAAGTTGATAATATCCACCCAGCTAATCCCTTCCCTTATAAATGCTATTTAAGAGTGATGAAAATGACCTTTGTCTCCTCACCGCAATACCAAACCTACTATCCATGTATCGAGCCAGATTGAGAACAGTTTTCTTATCCCTCATCTCCTCTGTATTATATAATCATAATCTGACAGGTGCTATCCTAAATAGTCTAGCTAAGTAGGCCCTACTGTCAAAATCATGACGCAGATGCTTCCCTTTTGTGATCTTTAGATACACTTCAACACCAGGTTTGTGGGGAAAACACTAATGACCACCTACCCTGGGACTGTGCTGATGATTTTCAGCGTCTCTCTATGGATTGTGGCCGCGTGGGGCTTACATGTTTGTGAGAGGTATGTGATGATATATCAGCCTACTGCTGTATCTGTAGTGGTGTCTATAGTGCCCAAGGCCTATCCATTTAATATTTAATTATCATTCAAACACACAGCATTACTTTAATGTTCTACAGCCGCAGCACTTCTGTGCTATATCTGTGCTATATAGGATTGATTATGAAGTTCTTTTACTTCTTTACGAGGCTGTTAATGGTTTGGGACCGGCCCACATTACTAATTCTTAGTCACTTCATTATCCTTAGATCTTCTGCTGCCAGTTTTTTTTTTACATACCATCACATAAATAAAAAAAAAATTGGCAGCTCAGCTTTTTTTAACTATGCACCAAAATTATGGCATTCTCTACCCAAGGCCACAAGAGATGGAGACGTTTGTTCTTTACATGCTGTCCTTGTTTTTATCGCCTAAATATTCTGTTATTCTACGCACCTGTTTGCTATGTGCTGCCTCCTTTGTCTGCTATTCATGTGACTGCTTGGTTTTATCGCACAGTATTTGCCCTTGTTTTAATTTGCCTGTTTTTATTCTCTTGTTTCTTCTCCTCATTGTAGAGCACTTTGAGCTACACCCCTGTATGAGAGGCACTGTATAAATAAACTTTACTGGATAACACTGACAAGATTAAAAATCATCTAATCTTGACCTTTTTAATATTGAATATATGTGGTTTTTAATACCAAATGCATTGTAAGCTAAGAGAGGGAAAGGAAAAAACATCATCAGTAATGTGAAAGTAGAGCAGAAATTTATTATTCAGCTACAGCAGTCAGAGCAGTTCAGTAAAGCAGCGTTTAAAACCAGAAAAAGGCAAAATATAATATATATGATAATGACATACGTTTATTCCTGCAGACACCACAACTACAGGGACCTGAGCAGCAACTACATGGAGGCCCTGTGGATGATCTCTGTCACCTTCTTGTCCATCGGTTACGGAGACGTGGTGCCTCACACCTACTGTGGTCGCAGCATCTGCCTCCTCACTGGGATAATGGTGAGACAGAGGGTTGATAGTTTCACCTATAATAAGTGGAAGTCACAAATGTCTAATTCTGATACACAGGGAGCTGGCTGCACAGTCCTGGTGGTGGCGGTGGTTGCTAGGAAGCTGGAGTTGACCCGGGCAGAGAAACACGTCCATAACTTTATGATGGATTCTCACATCTCCAAGAGGGTAAACACCAATATCTTCCTCACTGTGGCTTTATTTACATATTTAAGTCGTTTGAATAGGTCCTACAGTGAGAGAGATGCTGCACAGACTGTGGCTAAGTCTTTTTGTTGCATTGCAACAAACATACAGATATTTGTGTGCACTTTAAGAGAATCTCTTTATTTGCCTATTGCTGTCACCAGAATACCACCAGAACAAGTAAAAACCTGTGAGTGAAGTGAAATAAGTTTACCTTGCTTCAATACGAATCAATACAAACTGTTTACAGAGTGCTCCAGTTGCGTATACATTTTTAGAAAAAGACCCAAAATTTCAAACTCACGTTTGAAAGTTGAATAAAGACAAAAAAGACTGTAGTATACACAGGGTAAATATAGTCTGTTGGTGTTGTTCTGCATGTGCAATAAATAACAGCGCTTTCAAGTCATGTGCATAAATATAAAATAACTCTGGAGTGATTTTCTGCATCCTTTCACTAGATAAAAATTGCTGCAGCAAATGTGCTGAGAGAGACTTGGCTTATCTACAAACACACTAAGCTGTCAAGAGAAAGAGACCACACCAGAGTCCGCATGCACCAGCGGAAGTTGCTTCTGGCCATCCACCAGTAAGACACTTAACCCTCATATACTGTAAAACTGTTTCTGTGCTGTCACAGCATAAGAAAGACCTTCACTTTATTTGCTAAATGTGCCATATGTATAACAATACAGTGCCCCAGGAATGAGCATTTTATCACTCAAGGTTCCTTCATCTCGAAGTCAGTGGGTTTTTGGTTAGAGACCTGAAATAAGGTCTGTGGTTAACAGAACATTTTCATGGCATGAAAAAAAAGTCATCTAAAAGTCATAGTATAGTATGTCATAAAAAGTCATAGTATAGTATGTCATTAAAAAAGTAATTTAAAAAGTCATAGTATAGTATGTCATTAAAAAAGTAATTTAAGAGTCATAGTATAGTATGTCATTAAAAGGTCATAGTATAGTATGTCATAATAAATGTCTTAAAAAGTAATAGTAAAGTATGTCATAAAAAAGTCATAGTATAGTATGTCATTAAAAAAGTAATTTAAGAGTCATAGTATAGTATGTCATTAAAAAAGTCATAAAAAAAGTCATAGTATAGTATGTCATGAAAAAGTCGTTAAAAAAGTCATAGTATAGTATGTCATTGAAAAAGTTGTTAAAAAAGTCATAGATTAGTATGTCATAAAAAGGTCATTAAAAACGTCATTGTATAGTATGTCATAATAATGTCCCTAAAACATTGTGCTATAATATGTCATAAAAATATTTAAAAAAATGTCAGAAAAGAGTAATAGAAGCCTATAGTATAGTATGTCATGGTTAACAGAACATTTTCATGATGTGAAAAAAAGTCATTAAAAAGTCAAACTATAGTATGTCATTAAAACATTTTTTAAAAAGTCATAGAATAGTATGTCATTAAAAAAGTCATAGTATAGTATGATGTCATTAAAAAAGTCATAGTTTAGTATGTCATTAAAAAGTCATAAAAAAGTCATAGTATAGTATGTCATAATAAATGTCATAAAAAAGTCTAGTATAGTATGTCATAATAAATGTCATAAAAAAGTCATAGTATAGTATGTCATAATAAATGTCATAAAAAAGTCATAGTATAGTATGTCATTGAAAAGTCGTTAAAAAAGTCATAGTATAGTATGTCATTGAAAAAGTCATTTAAAAAGTCAGAATAGTATGTCATAAAAAAGTCATTAAAAAAGTCATAGTATAGTATGTCATTGAAAAGTCGTTAAAAAAGTCATAGTATAGTACGTCATTAAAAAAGTCATTTAAAAAGTCAGTATAGTATGTCATAAAAAAGTCATTAAAAAAGTCATAGTATAGTATGTCATGAAAAAGTCGTTAAAAAAGTCATAGTATAGTATATCATAAAAAGGTCATTAAAAACGTCATTGTATAGTGTGTCATAATAATGTCCCTTAAACATTGTGCTATAATATGTCATAAAAATATAAGCCTTAAAAACAACCACAGTATGTCATAAAAATATCACGGTATGTAAAATAAGCATTAGCTATTATTATTATTTAATTAAAAAGTCATTTAAAAAGTCATAGTATAGAATGTCATAAAAAAGTCATTAAAAAAGTCTTAGTATAGTATGTCATAAAATAGTCGTTAATAAAGTCGTAGTATAGTATGTCATAAAATAGTCATTAAAAAAGTCATAGCATAGTATTTAATAAAAAAGTCGTTAATAAAGTCATAGTATAGTATGTCATGAAAAGGTCACTAAAAAGTCGTAGTAGGGTATGTCATAAAAAAGTCGTTAAAAAAGTCATAGCGTATTTATTAAAAAAGTCATTAAAGAAGTCATAGTATAGTATGTTATCAAAAAGTCATTAAAAAAGTCATTGTATAGTATGTCATATAAAAGTCATTAAAAAGTCGTAGTGTAGTATGTCATAAAAAGTCGTTAATGAAGTCATAGTATAGTATGTCATAAAAAGTCATTAAAAAATTCATAGTATAGTATTTAATAAAAAAAAGTCGTTAAAAAAGTCATAGTATAGTATTTAATAAAAAAAGTCGTTAAAAAAGTCATAGTATAGTATTTAATAAAAAAGTCATTAAAGTCATAGTATAGTATGTTATCAAAAAGTCATTAAAAAAGTTATAGTATAGTATGTCATATAAAAGTCAATAAAAAGTCATAGTGTAGTATGTCATTAAAAAAGTCATGTCATAAAAAAGTCGTAAAAAAGTCATAGTATGTCATAAAACGTCATTACAAACGTCATAGCATAGTGTGTCATAAAAAAGTCGTTAAAAAAGTGGTCATGTAGTATCTCATGAAAAAGCCGTTAAAAAGTCAGTATAGTATGTCATATAGTCATTAAAAAGTTATATTATAGTATGCTATTAAAATTTTACACAGAAATGTCACTAATACACTGAATAGTGTGAGTAGTCTTTCTTTTGTCACTCTCTTAGTGTGAATACTAGAACAGCTGATTTGAATCATTTTATCTGATCTACTTTCACCTTAACAAAGTCACTATTAAAACTGTTGACAGTGTGCTGTGTTTATGGGTTGGTTCTTGTGATGAGGGTGAACTGGCCCTTTTATTTTAGTAGCTATGTCATGTAAACCTCCTGTGGCACCTGTATCTCAATAATTGTTTCCAGGTTGCGGCGGGTGAAGATAGAGAAGAGGATACTTGCAGACCAGGGTAACACTCTGGTTGATCTCTGCAAGGTGAGAGAGGCAAGTGATCGCATCATTTTCTATCCCCTCCTAGCAAAACCTCAACAAAGTAGCATCTAATATTCCCTGATGCCTTCTCTTTTCTCTCTTTCTTTTCTTCCACATGGACGTTCTCGCACCACCACGGACATCAACCCCAATGCAGATGCAAACCCTGATGTATGACGTGCTGTCAGAGGTGCAGGGCTGCAGGGGGGAGCTGGACTCACACATCCACAGCCTGGAGAAGCACGTGGAGGAGCTGAGGGAGGGTTTCAGGAGCCTGATGCCGCTCCTGTCCAGCACCCTGTCCACACAGAACTCCTCCATCCGCCACTTGCTCAGAGAGAGGGAGGTGAAGTCAGAGACTGCTGGTGCGAGCGTGGACAGGTAGAGGGAGGCTGATGAGGAGGGTTCTCAGGTGCTTCAGGAAGAGTTATCTGCCCATAGTGCAGCTAAAATGATCATGTTGGGACATTTTTTCTTACAGGATGTCAACTGATGGGTCATAATAACAAGGTGAAGGCTGTACAGAATTATGTAAATTGTAGGTATCATCATTTTCTGTAGCAGAAATAAATGTAGAAGTTAGTCACAATTCTGTTTTTTCCCCATTTTTCCAGGAGTAACTTAGTAAAAAAACACCTGCCACCAAACTGTGGGCATTCATTAATATAAGAAATGCAATGATTTTGACCAATTAGTGAAGGATTTCAAAGCAAAAATTTTGTCATTGCTGTTTTTGTAGGTCTTTCGTTATGGACATGGACATTATAAACTGTGCTTTAAGACATTGCTGAGGTCATGTTTCACTGTTTCGAGATGTCTTGTAGACCAACCGATAACTGATAAACAGAAAATGATCAGCACATTGTGAGTCACACCCCCTTATCAATGCAAAAACAAGTCTGGAAAGTTCTGGAGAACTTTTATCATTCCCATGTCAGTGAGTAGTGTTACCTGTAAACACTGCACTTTTCTGATTATGTAATAAAAATTGCACAGATTCAAATGCAGTTTGTTACTGTATTAAAATGTCATCTTGCAGAATTACGACCATAACCTGTAGTACTTTCTAATAAAAATGATGACAGCCTGAAACATCCCGACAGAGTAAAGAAAATCTGTCTCTTCAAACAAAACCACACACAAACCACTCCTTTAGCCAAAACAACATTTTATTAAGAGAGACAGGGTTGGAGGGTGGAGTTACAGCAACAACTGATCTGTCAGCATGAACAGTGGTAATCCATCGGCAGGTCTCATTTCAGATCAGACCACTGGGTCTGCCGCCATCTCGGGAGGCAGAAGGCGCTGATATCAACCGGTCCATCCCCTCCTCTCCCCTTCAACTCCGGGGAGAACAGCTAGTGCTGCTTCCTCCTGAATGAGCACCCTGCCAGAGGAGACAATGACAGTCAGACAAAAGAGAAGCTTTACAGTACAGAAATACTGCAGGCAATGCACACTGCTATTGTCCTGCACTGTGCTGATACGAGACTCATCGTTTCCCATCATGTGACCGATGAGGTCAACATCTCTTCCCACTGAACTGTGCATTTATTGTGCAAGCAAAGATGTAACAGTAGTCTCAAAAGTTGAAGCTTCAGCAGCAAAAGTGACTAAATGGAGATAAAAGCTACACAACACTATCTGACTTTGTAACTGTATCAGAGCTTGACTATAAAGCATTTGTTCTCAGCCTTCGAAAGGGGGGAGCCAGTGGTCTAGCTCAACCCTTCTGCAAACTGAGGTCGATCTGGCACTGGAATGAGATTGGAAGACCACGACAGAGGAAGTCCAGTCACTTGGCAGTGCGGCCAGTAAACTTTAAACTGTCACATTATGAACACAAATAATCGCTTCTTTCAGAGCATGAAGCACCAGCCAAATGCCAAAAACCCACTGAGCTTATATGAGAAAATGTGACCTTTCACACGGGCTAGGATGATGATAAATCAATGGTTCAGTGAGTCATATTCTCTATTCTCAACTTGGCCTCTGGTATAAGTTCTGATCCTGAGCACAAAGCCTTAAAACGGCTTGAAACAGGGTCCTGACTGGCTGTCTTACATTAAGATGTAGCATCTGGGTCGGATACTGGTTGAAGTTAAAGCCTGTAAGTGTTAAGCTACTGAACAAGAGGACCAAATGCTTGCAATAATAAATGAGTATTCCAAATGGATGAACATACATTTTGGGTTCCTACAAGATATATACCATATTTCAGCAACTTAAGCGGGTCGAGGAAAAGTACTGTCTAATCTACATGCAGCACCAACCCACTTAGACACTGTACGCTATGTCGGGCTCCAGGAATAATCTACAACTCAACCCTGTATGATAGTGAGAGACCTTCACTGTGTAACCAGCAGTTTAGTGGGTAACGTGTATATGGTAGGTAATACTGACCCTCTGTGAGACGTGCTTTGCCTCCGGTAGGCTGACAAAGGACTGTTGAACAGCCAACACACAGCACGACCGTCTGAGCGTGACTGAACACCGTCGTGATCTTGTAGCATCCTGGAAGAAGACAGACAAGACACCAGTTACAACTATGTCGAATGACAGTGTCTGATGAGGTACATCTGCATGGTGAAAACCTTTACCTGGACATTTAACAAAAGTGAAAGCCTTGAGAACAACTAAACAAGCTACACAACACAATGGTTTATCAGGGCTGAACTGTACAGTGGCTAGAGGGGAGATATATGTTCTCAGCCTTCGAAAGGGGGAAGCCAGTGGTCTAGCTCAACCCTTCTGCAAACTGAGGTCGATCTGGCACTGGAATGAGATTGGAAACCCACAATAGAGGAAGTCCAGTCACTTTTCAGTGCGGCCAACAACTTCTAAATGCATCACATATGAACACAATTCACACATAAATAATCCCTTTTCCAAGGTCTGAAGCACCAGTCAAATGCTAAAAACCTGCACCAAGTTGCACCAGCTGTGTGTCAGTTCCCTCCCTAGTTAGGGCAGTAAGTCGACACTAGAGGCTAACTAATATTGTGTACCTGAACTAAAATTGGTTGTACCCCGACTACCTGGGACATAACCCAACTAGTTTCAATGTAAAGTCATGACTAAGGCAAGTAGTCAAAGATAAGAGATCTCTTACTGTGCCCATTTGCTTTTTGGCTGGCATGAGCCACTTGACATTGTAGCATACAGTAGTAAGCTAAGCCCCTTTCGCACATGCACTGCAAACCTGGAATTATCTAGATATCACCAAGAGGAGCTGTAGGTGAGAACGCAAATGTTTGAATGAGCTGGACGGGACATTAAACAGACTTTACCCTATGTGTGAATAGAGCAGGTAATTGTCTGGAGAATTCACAGTAAGTGAGTGGGCAAGCTAGCGAAGTTGAACCAGGAGAGAACATACATCTGAGGGTGAAGACACAGAGTCATTTACACGAAGATGGCAACGTAGATATCCAACTGGAGAGATGGACTTCTGTCTCTAACAAACTCATTTCAGTTTTATGACCAAATTACAAACTGGCCAAGTTATTGCAGTATAATTTGTGTCATGTCCTGCCTCCTGCACAGTCTGCCCAGGCGTCATCCCTCAGCTAAACCAAAGTATAGTACTTCCCGTAGGTGAGAAAACTGCTACAAGTGTAAAAACTTAACTCCAGAACTAATGTCCCTAGACACTGTCCAGAGTTCATATGAAAAGACAGCTTTAAAATGATTTTATATATATATATATATATATATATATATATATATATATATATATATATATATATATATATATATACACACATAAATTAGGGCTCCACTGGTTAACTGTGTTGCAAAATGGCGTGCACTTGTTTAAAAAAAAAACTATGCTGCGAGGCAGAAAAACTGCTGTTTTTAGTGAGTACAATTCTGTGATATTTCATGATTCGGGCTACACCTTCACCAGGGGCTTGTGTAACTATTTAGTTGTTACTGAGAGTTAAGTTTTAACTCTTTTTTCGTGGTGCCACCACTTTAATTTTAGTAATGCATGAATTCCTACTCCCCGACTCTCGCCTAATGTCAGCTGGGATCGGCTCACCTGTAAAGAATAAGCAGTTATAGATAATGGATTGACGAATAAATCACAACTTAGTAATAATTTTTACAGCGCTGGTTTAACACGCTGCAGATGAACTGAAGCACTGACAGATGAATATATTAGTTACCTATCACACTGGCTGATATAAGGGTCCAGTAAGATATGTTATGTTCTGATTAATGAGCACTAAACAGTAAAACGGCTCTTAGCTGTGTCTTGATTAGCTGTCATACACAAATCTAGAGAACCCGTACCTGGACATTTCACATCCATGAAGTAAGAGTTGGGACTCTGAACAAGACGCTTCTTCTTGTGCCTCCTCTTCTCCTCCTCAGGGGATGGGTGCAACAAGTCTTTTGCGAGCTGCATTGAATAAAAGGAGGAAATAACGAAAGGTCAGTGAACCATGTCAGAAAAATGCAATTCCTGTGATTGACCTACTAAACCTGTACTTTAAAACAACGCACGGGCTATCATAGTGAATAGTAAATAAACGCTGGTCATATAAAACTGTATAATTTGAGGTAACACCAGTTGACGTTAGCTGTTGTGTTAGCATTGTTTTGTCCTGCTAAATGTTCCGTGAAGGCTCCTCGGCTGGCCTACATGTCTGGGATTAGGTAACGCAGGCTACGCATTTACATATATCACGGGCGATTCTCTTACTACGTGTGACAGTAGTAAATTTACTCAATCGTCAAGCGAACAACGTAAATCAAAGGAAAATATGCGACTGTTAGTGTGAAGTTTTCCGCCCGTTCAGATGCTCCGTTGAGCTGGCTCCATGTTTGCGGTGTGTGCGCGGCCATCTTGTGTCACAATGCGCTCGCAATGCGCTCATATGTGCACAATTATCTGAAAAAACTGGGACTAAAACTCAACAAAAGCGTCTGAAACGGGCACCAGTCGAACCGCTAATTTCTTACGTACACATAGAGCCTACGGCGGCTCTCCGACACGCCATTAAACAGTAAAAATGAGAATTTACAACGGCCTGTGGATACTCACTGGCATGTTGGCGAGGAAATAGCCGCTGCCGAAAAGGAGGCATTACCGGAAGCGACGGGTTGATATGGATGGTTCCTTTGAGCACGGACCGGACGTGACGAAGATGACAGGACGTGGCGGCCATTTTTCAGTGAGGTCGCAGCAGGGTTGGATGACGGAGAGAAGAGCAAGACAGTGTTTTGAGAAAGAGCGCGAAACTTTGTTTGTTCGGGAGAAATTAGTAGAGAATATCGGCCGACGGCCTGTATAGGTCCGGTAAAACGATATCCTCGAACATTTCTTGCTGACTGCTGACTTCTTTGATAACTGTACACTCGGAAACGATAGACGAGAGTCCCAGGAGGAGAAACGTCAGGGATGGCTCGTGACTGCAGGTGGGGAATACCTGGCAGGGTAATGGACAGAGGTGGGAAAAGTACTGAAAAATTCTACTCAAGTAAAAGTTACTTTGATGAAATTCTACTTAAGTACAAGTAAAGCTACCCATCTAAAAATCTACTCAAGTAAATGTAAAAAGTAGTTCGTTTAAAATGTACTTAAAGTAGAAGTTACTTAGTTACTTCCAACAACTTGATGGGGGTCACTCCTATGCAGTGCAAAAATGGTCCAGGGGTCATCAATCCAATCCAAAAACTGGTTATTTTTCTATGATGAACCATAGAATTCAATTCAATTTAGGGCTGCACAATATCATTATTGCATCACCATCACAATGTGTTCGTGTGCAATAGTCACATTGTGAGACTCGCAGTATAAGTTCATCATATCAGTGTAATATTAGTCAAAAGCAATATGGCATACTTATTTTGCTGGTTAATACTTTAGGTTAAGTTCTCAATTTCCATGACAGTTTGATTGTAAAATGTATATTTCATGCAAATACAGCCTTTCCAAAGCCCAAATGATGACTTCTTTACAAATAGAGCTATTCAAGTCATTGCAATACACTGTATATTGCAATACATATGGCAGTATACAAAATCGTTGCATTGTCAGTTGCGCAGCCCTCATTCATTATGACTCACTAACACAACTGTTAAGACTGATGATACACAGAGCAACTTTTTGAGCAATGTTGTTGGGCATTACAATGTTTCCCCTAGGCTATATGCAACTAGCAGCAGTGGTGCTCCGCTGCTGAAATATGACCGCTGCTGCTGATTTATTTTTTCTTTTTTTTGTCTTAGCTCTTCATAAACTAAAGTTATATTATTTTGAGCGACAGACGCAGCCTAATAACATAACAATATACTATTTATCGTGTTATACGGTAAAAGGTTTCACCTTCTAAAGTGATGACTTATAGCCTAGCCTATTGTTCACATGACGGCATGTCATTTCTGTCACTACATGGTCGCACCTTTACAATCCTCCTCTGCTCTCTGTATTGCGCACAGCGGAGTTCGGTCCCGATGCGCGCACACACACACACACAGACACAGGTGAGCACACAAGAGCTCGGCTCGGGCCGCATTTTTCTGACCAACTCCCACCCTCCTCCATCTCTCTCTCAAGTAACTCGCCGGCACCGGACGCTTGTTCTGGGTCAATTCCACGTGAGATTTCCGAGATTCACCTTTTTGGTTTGCTGAAATTTTTTATTTTTTTTACTCAGTAGCGGATGTGATCTCCAATGTATCGAAGTACAATACTTGAGTCAAAATATACTTAAGTAAAAGTAAAATTACAGATTTCAAAAACTACTGAAAAAAATATAAATTACACAAAAAAACTACTCAATTACAATAACGTGAGTAAATGTAATTAGTTACTTTCCACCTCTGGTAATGGAGGCTGGGGAGGAGGAAGAGTGGGAGACCATAAGGAAAAGGAAAGCGAGGGAGAAGGTGAGAGGATATAATTCGCAGGACAGTGACATGGATAACCAACAGGTGAAGGCAAGAAAAGTGGAGGGGAAGGATGATAGAACATACAAGGTGTTTTGTAAACTGAAGGGGGGTTAGTAGCTTTGGAGGAGTTAGCCCCTTTAAGTTATCTAAAGCATTAAAAAAAGAGATAGGGGATGTTCTTCACGCCAGCACGTTGAATAATGGAGTACTAATGATAGTTTGCAAATCCTCAGAACTGCAAGCAAAAGCTTTGAAAATAAATAACCGAATGGGAAAAGTGGTTGAAGGGTATGCTCCAAAAAGCAGGGCTGGATGTAAGGGAGTCATTTACAATGTGTCAGTGGAGATCTCAGAGCAAGAGTTGTTAAACAACTTAAAATGGGGAAATATCATTAGTGTGACGAGATTGGGAGGATCTGAGAATGGGAGAAGTAGTACTGCAGTACTTGTGGAGTTTAAAGAGGAAGAACTGCCTAACAGGGTGTCACTAGGATACATGATGTATTCAGTAAGGACATATGCAAGGGCCCCCTTGAGATGTTTCAAATGCCAGAAATATGGCCATGTCGCTGCAGTTTGTAGAGGCCAACGTAGCTGTAGACAATGTGGGGAGGTGGGTGGAAGAAGTACTCTGATTTCGTTTGTTTTATTGTTTATTTGTTGTTTTTTACACAAATAATAAGGCAGTGTACAAATACTCTGTCGCATGTAAATGTCCTTTATTCAAATTTTACTGAAGTAAAGGTACATAAGCATCAAAATATACTTAAAGTATCAAAAATAAAAGTACTCATTATGTAAAATGGCCCTTTCACATTAATATATTTTACAATCTAATGTTGCAGTTGGTAAAGGTGGAGCTTATTTTAACTAATTTGGGTGCTTGAATTCCCCCCAGGATTAATGAAGCCCTATTTTAACCAGTAATAATACATCATAACTTATTTGTTAATTTTACTTTGTATATCAATCTGAATCTGCATAGTAACCAAAGTTACCATAAAAATGTAGTTGAGTAAAAAGTACATTTGCATCTGAAATGTAGCTTAGTGCAGTAGGAGTAACAAGGATGAGAAAATGGAAAAAATCAAACAAGGGATTTCCTCACAGTTGTCATCATACAGTACCTGAGTAAATGTGCTCAGTGCAAATAAGAAATAATACAGAATATTAAGGCTTTAAGATACACACACCAAGTTTATTATGGCAATTCCAAATAACAAAATGTATTATCACACTCCCACTTATGAGACTATACACTCTTTAGGAGTATATGTTTATACACTTAAATAAAACCAAGAGTGGAACTTTAAGAACCTAAAAATATGAACATATTTGTATCTAAAAAAGAATCCTTGTATTTTATGAACAATTAACATCAGTAGTAAAGCATGGAAAACCCCCTAACCCCAAAAATCCTTTATAATTTACCTTGCTCAGCTTTGTACATACGTACAGACATACATACAGATGGGGACAACAGACAAATAAAAAGTATAATTCATGGTCTTTTTTTGTATAAACTTCCGTCTTTGTGCTACGACCCCCTCACTGCAGCAAAGCAAGGAAACCCTGTGGAAACACAAAGAGGGAATTTCTTAAAGAAAAGACTAACTTTGACACACATGCTTAAAACAAGACTGGTGAAGTCTGTGGCAGATAAATCAGTGACTGTTACCTGTCACACCGGCCGACAGCTGTGAGATATGATAGCAATGGTTCATCTTTATTAAGCAGTGTTGGTATTTGGCTGTTACTCTTTGTCCTTGAGCTAAATTGGACTGTGAGCAAAACAAAGCAGTAAAACGAGTGTGTAAACAGGGTTGTGATTAGCTGTCCTGGGTGAAGCATCTGGATTTTCATGAGCCACAATGTCCTCCTGTTCAGGCGCTGCATTTTTATGTACCACAAGACTGCTGCCGTTGGTACCTCAATTTGTTCATCTCATGTGGTACATAAAACCACAGAGGACCAATCTGGACAGTTTCCTAAAAGGTCTCAGCCTTCTGAGAGTCGGTTCAGCTGAAAGGGCTGCCCTTGATGCCCCTGAGATCCAGTCTGAGATTGAGACTGCAATTCTGAAGATGGCCTCAGGAAAAACTCCAGGGGATCATGGCCTGGGAATGTTTTAAGTGCTTTAAAGAGCAGCTCTCCCCATTTTTATTATTGTTGTATAATGAAATACTGAAAGCTGGTGCCATGCCTCCCTCCATGTGCAGAACCATCATCGCTTTATTACCAAAACCTGGCAAGGATCTAATTTTGATGAGTAGCCACTGTCTTTTATGTTTGTTAAATTGTGATTACAAGCTCCTGTCTAAGGCATTGGCACTCTGTTTGGAGAAGGTAGTCCAATCTATAGTTTATCTTGACCAAGTAGGTTTCATTCCAGGTCGTCTCTCCTCCAATAATATGCGGAGGGTTTTCCAGATTATACTAGAAGCCAGTTCCAGCAAGTCTCAAGCCACTGCAGCATCATTAGATGCTCAGAAAGACGTTGACTAGATACAATGGCCCTATTTATTTTTAAAACATTTGGTTTTGGTCCTAATTTCGTAAGCTGGGTAAAAGCCCTCTATAGTTCCCCACTTTCCTCTGTCAGAACTAATGGGTTCATCTCACAACCTTTCCTTTTACATCTGGGCGTAAGGCAGGGTTGCCTAGTCAGCCCCTTGCTTTTCATCATCGCTCTTGAACCATCAGAACGTGCTGTAAACATTTATGGTCATAATTTTAAATTTAATATGTATGCTGATGATATTTTGCTCACTTCAGCCAAGCCAGTGTCCTCAGTCCCTGCCGTTCTGAATTTGATTGATTTATTTGGCAGTGTTTCAGGGTATAAGATAAATTGGAAAGAGGGTGAGGCAATTCCACTTAACCTTAACACAGTTAAATCTGACTTAAAGGACACCCCCATCTAGAAAACATATGGGATGAAATATCTGGGAGTCAATATCATATCTTTCATTACAAAAATGTTTGGCCGTCCTCCAATCCGTTAAAGATGACATCGATAGATGGGCAGCCTCACCATTGTCTCTATGGGGCAGAGCAGAAATACTTAAAATGAATGTATTAGCAAGACTTATTCATGTTATTGCATCTGTCCTTTTAAAATTTCCTCAAAACTGGTTCAGGGACATTAAATCCCTCTTCATTCAATTCCTTTGGAATGACAAAAAGCCCAGAATTGCTTACAAGAAATTAATCATACGCAGATCCAGGGGCGGGGGTCGAGAAGTCCCAGATATATTTCAGTATTATCTTTCATACAATGCAAAATATTCATTGACCTGGGCCTATAAATCTGAGGCTGTAGTGGGCAGCTGGCAGTGGTTGGAGAGAAATATTATATAAACAAGAACATATTCTTGATATCATTGTGGTCCAAACCCACCACCCCTACCAGATAATGTTGTGATTAGGTTTTCATGCTCTATTGTTAAGCAGCTGCACAAGAGACTTAGCACTGAGGGGCTCTTCCTTCCATCCTGCCCACTCTGGTGTAACCCCATTCTTTCAGCTGCAGGAAACACTTTAATAGATTATGGCAGGGACTTGGCATTACTATAGTTGGACAGATATTAAGTGGGAAATGTTATCATTTCAACAACTTAATAATCAGTTTGGCCTCCTGGACTCTCACTTTTTAACATATGCTCAATTATCTTCTATTTCTAAATAAGAAATGTGAAGAGGGAGCGGCTCCTGCCTGTTGTTTCGGATGTTCAGAGTGGAATCAGCTTCTAAAGAAGGAAATCCTGGCAAGAGGTGTGGTCTCTATATCTATACCATAATGTCCATAGCTGCCCCTAATGCATATTTTTCTGTCCAGCTGGCTTGGGAGCGTGACCTTAATACATCTTTGACTGCCTCCCAGTGGACGTAATTTGGAGGTTGGCTCTGAGATTTAGGATTATACAATATAAGATATAAGAAAAATAGGGTGATATCAGCTAAATTGGGCCACTTTTTGGTTAATCACTTGGGAAACTAAGAAAAAACAATGTATTACACTTGATTTTGTTCCTATGAGTAATAATGACTGTTTTCAATATTTTTGTGTTGAATTTATGTAATAAAATATAATTGTTAAGACCCTACAGCTGTTGAAACATCAGCTGTCCCCCATTTTTGAGATGCGCAGTGTTCAGGTAAAATGGGCCACTTGATCAGCTAAAATGGGCCACTCAAACTGCAAAGTGAAACAGTCATTTTTCATAATATAATCAAATTATCTTTAATATCAACACACATAACACAATAGAACATTACATTTAAATACATTTAAATGTTTTAAAGAATTCATGAAAAATAACATTAATATAGTAATAACATAGCGATCAGGCTTTAGGAATTCATTTTGGAATGTTTCAGCCTCTTTCACCTTTCCCTTTCTCGTGTGTGTGTGTGTGTGTGTGTGTGTGTGTGTGTGTGTGTAGGCTTATAAAAACTGAACAACTGTAAAAACTACTCTTTTAGACTGACACTTTCAAAGGCAGGTTTTCAAAGGCAGTCCTGGCAGATGAAGTCGTCATCATCACAAATTCCGTTCTCCTCACCACAGCTTTCATGGAACCAGGCACTGCAGTGCCCACAGTGCAGCCAGGCCTCCTTGGCCTTTGCGTCACTGGGGTCACCGTAGAGGGCCTGGCATATCTTGCATGGTTCTTTGTCTTTCTGCTTCCTCCTACCTTGCCTCTTCTCCTTTGCTTCTCCTTTCCTCTCTCTTCATTTCTCCTCCTCTCCGTTCCTCTCTGTTCCTTCTTGTTTGCCATACTGTAATTATAGTTTCATATTACTTTACTTAACCATCTTCCACTATCACTTCTAGTGTGTGTGTGTGTGTGAGAGAGAGACTGAGCGCTAGCTAGTGAGAGCTAGCTCACGATGCGCCCTGGACCAGAGCTAACACACACATACATAATTACAAAGGAAAATGTGAAGAGGCCTGTAATATACAATAATATATTTATATATTAATACTTTTTAATAAGAGGAACCATCAAAATATTTGCTAAAACTCAACTCAGAACGTGGCTCATTTTAGCTGAAATGTGTGGCCCAATTTACCTGAACACATTAAGGTAAATTGGGCCACTAACAAAAAATTCTTTTTCATCAAAAATAATTTTATTTAGCAAAACATTAGCATTATATCTGATGGAGGCCATCAGGACATGTATTATACATCATTATTTATATATGTACATTTGTTTTTTATTGAATTATCAACCTTATCATTGACAGTTAAGATTTGGTATGTCAGGGCACTCACCATGCAGTTCTCTGGAGCAGTCTCAATATGAGGCTTTGCCCCACCCACCATAGCAACCATAGATCAATCAAATCAATTGTTACATGTCAAGTACTGTTGCGGCAACAGTTTGAAATCATTTGCATTCATTGGCTGTTAACTTTTAAAGAGCTGAGAGCTCAAACCTTAAATGGCCCATTTTAGCTGATGTTATTGCAAAAAAATTAAATCTTTTTTAATATCAATAAATTGCCAAATATCAGTTCATTGCCAAAATTGATATCTATTTAATGATTATTCATCAAATAAACCTTTACAGTACACAGTAAAGAGTTTACGCCCTGTACCTACTCTCTGCTCAGAGTTTTTTTCTGAGTGGATATCTGGGTGCCATCACTTCTGTTATCTTTACGTAACACTCACACTCTGGAGGGAAGCGGTTTCTCTGAAAGACAGATCAGAAATCTTCACACAAATCATCTTCATATTCATCTGCAACTGTTAATCAACAGCATAATGAGTAAGTGGGTAAAGGCAAATAACAGAACAGCTAGAACAGTCTGGGAAGTTCAGAAATTACATGAGTTTACTGTAATTCAGCTTTTATCCAGGAAAAGACCAAACTTACAATGTAACTATATCTAAAATCTTCTTTTATTACAGTAGTAATATAATACCAATATACTGCCCAGCCCTTCAGCAGAAGTTCCATTAAACAAAGCACTTAGTATGCTACTATAGAGACAGTTTACTTAAGCTGCATTAAAAATATTCTGGTTTTAAAAAATCTGCTTTAATAAATAAGTGACGGTTAAAAGTAGCTGATTTAAAATGTACCCGAAGCAATGTTGCCACATTCCCAGACATCGGTGACAGCAATGTTTTTATTACCAGTAGGAACGTTGGCCAAAGCTATGTAAAGCTGACCATGTAATAAACCAGATTTATCATTTACAGTAAAAACACTGACTTCCAAAAATGTGAAACTAACTGAAGGTACACAAATGTTTCAACAGTCCTCTGAACTACTTAAACACAAGTTTAATCTGGACTGACGTGCTGACGTATTGCGGTAAGCGAGTTGTGTCATTTCCGGTGTTTCTGTNAACGACAGTGAACTGTGCATGGATGCCCCCACACACACTTGACTCCACTGTAAGTGACACACACACACACCTGCAGACAGAGATGCAGCAAGGTTCCACCCTCACCCTGCGCCTGTATTGTCGTCAAGAGAAGAGGCAGTGACTTCTCGGTAATCCTGTTTCCTACACACACACACACACACATACACACACAACATAACGATTTCAGTTAAATATTTATTATTATTTTCATTTTTTTTTTTTTTTTGAGCAGAGCCCTGCAGGAGTAGCTGCTAATTAGCGGCCTGCTCGTACAAAACAAAATTAATTTATTTCATTAAAGTAATGAGTAAAGTAATAAAATTTTAAACTCTTCTTTTTTTCTAAACAAATTAAAATAGGTAAAATTATTACAGATAATTTAAAAATGTGATATAAAGTGACTTAAAACAACAGCATATAACAGTGCATAATTTGAGCCAGAACGTACTGGAACGCACACCAGGATCTTTTCAGAAAAGGCCCTGGTGTGTTCTGGAACTAATTTGCATGGGTCTAGAACTTTTGACATCTATAAACTACATACAGTATTGGCTGATGTCACTAGTGTTGCAGGGTGGAGTACCGTAGTACTACGGTGCCTCATGTACCACTACTGTGGGAAAAGTTCAAAATCCAATCGCAAGAGGGTGAGTTTCCATGCGCCGTCCAATAACGGCGCGCGCTGGTCAATAACAGCGTGTGCTGGCCACCTGGCACTCAATATGCTGCTGTAGTGGTTTGTTTTCCAGACGTGAGTATCTTTGAGCAGTGAAAGTTATTATTTATTTCTTTTTACTTGTCGGCAGTGATTGGTTTTCCACAGAGCTCTACCTGCGAGCATTTGCGACTAAAAATAGTTTTGTGCCAGCAAAATAAATCATTCAGCACGCTGTGTGAGTACAGATTTCAACCAGCAGCAGAAACGAAAGGCAAATTTTGCCAGTTGTGGGTTGAACGGGGGTCACAGACAGGAATACGGTGGTCAAATAGCCTACGGTGGCTCCGTGGTGCAAGATAACGGCTTACCAGCGACAGAGAAGTCCGACTCCAGGTCCAGTAGCCTAATTTCCTCTTTTGTTGGCGTCATGACTGCCGTTCACATTTCTCTCTGTGGCAGGTAACGGTCCACAAACCTCACCGCACTTTAGGGACTGTTCTTTACTTATGAAGGGACTGTTCTTAACTTGTCAG
>NC_065527.1:22469138-22709856 GCF_006386435.1 Epinephelus moara
TCTATATATATATATATATATATATATATACTGTTTACACATATTTTATATTTTTTAATCTTTAATTTTCTTTTACTCAAGTAACATTGTCACCCTCCTTTTTCTGTCTGTGCTTTGAGCTGCTGTGACGTGAATTTAAATATTCCTGTTTTCAATCTTAACTATAGCGGTACTGGAAACACCTTTATGTGTAAGGTTTCCAGATCAGATGTTTAATTTCAAGATGAGATAAACACACCACCAACATTACTCACCTGCTAGGTTGAGGGAGGCGAGAGTCGTGTTTCCAGGCAGAAAAAGCTCACCGTCCCTGTACTGCACCGGCTCGTCCAGCAGGGGGTTCACTATCTTCACCGACTGTCCCTGCTGGTAAAGAGAGACAGACGTGAGCAAGTGCCTGACAGCATATGATCAAATCATCGTCATCATTGAGAAGATTTCTGCTCGACAGACAACTGCATCAAACAAACCTCATTCAAGGAAGTACTTGATTTATCCTGCAGAAAAAACAAAGTGACACAACTGATTTATTTAAAGTACTGTACTATGCATGTTTATATCCATATAGTTCTTAGTTTAGCATGTTTCTGGTACCTCTTGTGCAGATAGTTGCTTCTCTTTTCCCCCCTGCTGGCCGTCTTCACTGTTGATTTTCTTGTTAGACTCTGGGTTATCTTTGTCCTTTTTGGGTGCTTTCTGTTAGTGTAAAGATCTCAAGATGACTTGTCACGATTTACAAACCAAATATAAAATTAGTTAAACCATATTTTCTCATTTCCTGTCTATTTTACACTCTTTTTTTTGGCATGTTACCTGTTTTTTGTCTTTGATCTCCCCTTTGCTGATGCCCAGCGAACTGCTGCTGGCTACTAAGGGAAGTTGATCAGCACGCTGGTCAGCATCAGCCTTGAAAGAATCACCAGTTAGTGATGACCGTGAAAACAGAGCAAGAGCAGTGTGTTGAAATGTGATTATTAGAATGTCTCGTAACATGTCCTTGCACTTATATGCTTGTGAAAACCTGTTCAAACCTTTAAATGAGGGTATTGTTGCAGAGTAATGTCAGTCAATCTTTACTTTTTGAACAGGACACCTTGATATTTGGGATTATTTTTAAAGTAAAGTGGGTAGCATGGATGATTACTGATTGGGCCTGCAAGGCAAAGGCCCAGAGGCTCAAAGTATCAGGGGCTCTCCTGGTCGTCTCCTGCAAAAGGTCACTCAAATTTTCACGTACCGACCAGGAGGAGACACAAAATGACCACAAAGAGTTACAAAAAACACAGAGATGCAAAGGAACTGCAAAGAGACGCGAAATAACTACAGAACAGGCAAAACAATCACACAGAGACAAAAAAATGACTAAGAGACAAAAAACAACCACAAGGAAACACAAAATTACCTCAGAGACAAAATCACCTCAATAAGACACAAAATTACTTCCAAGAGTCACAACATTAACTCAAAGGGACACATGATTACTTGAAAGAGACACAAAATGACGTCAAAAAACACAAAAACATCTGACAAAATGACTACAAAGAGACACAAAAAACACAAAGCGATGTAAAGGAACTGCAAAGAGACAAAATAACTACAAAACCGACAAAACAACCACAGAGACACAAAATAATCACAAGGAGATACAAAATGACTACAAAACAACAAAAGACACAACCAAAAAGACACAAAACTACCTCAAATAAACAAAACGTCTACAAAGAGACACAAAACCACCCATAGACCACATCTGTGTGTCTTTTTTCTGTGTGGCAGAGGTGGCGGGGCCTTTTGCATATCTGTGCCCCGTGGCCCACTGTCTCATTATCCGCCATGAATGTTACAAATTGCTACACTTACAGAGAGCGTTCTTTTCAGAAGCAGCTTCCTCCTCTCCACAACTTCTTCATGAGTGAGAGCAAACTCACCAAGTATCTGAAGACAACAGGGGTTAAGGTGTGGAGCCTTATTAAGTTACATAATATAATGCAATAAGCAGAATATAATTTAAAACAACTTCACCACTGATTTAAATGCATTATGTCCCAGGTTAAAATCTTTAATGTAAACGGATACCGCAGCCAGATGAGCAGCCCCCGTGTCTCCAATCTGATTGTTGCACAGTGAGAGAAAGCGCAAAGAATGATTGAACCGCAGGCCCTGAGAGACAAAACAGGAGGAAGAAAACACCTCAGTGACCAAGAGGGGAACATACAGGAAAAAGTATGGAGTCAATTCTGGGTTATACCTGTGCAATATGTGCAGCACCTGCATTGCCAATAGAATTAAAAGCCAGATTGAGTGCCAACAGGTTTTTATTAGCAGATCTGGTTGTAGAGAGAGCTAACCCAATTAGGCGAGCGCCCTCGTCTCCTATCCGGTTATTATTCAGGTACAAGTGAGTGAGGCTTGACAAAAAAAAAAAAAACATGACATGATTCAGGCATGTTTGTGTTTCTATTTGTGAGTGTGAATGCAAATTAAGGTTTATTTCTGTACTACTATGCCATACATGTGGCTGCGTGGTGACTCACACACTGTCTTCAGAGAGAAGAAGGTGGTAGCTCTGCTCTGGAAGAGGGTTGCCCTGCAGTGTCACAGTCCTAACAAACAAAGAGGAGGGGAAGCAGTAGTAATTCTCAGTGTCTGACCAATAATGTTCAACATACTGTGGTGTTGTTTTCTTTCCAGATCTACAACATTTTGTCTCTAAAACAAAGTCTCACAGTGGGACTGGCAGCAGAATCACCTCACCTGAGGTTTGAGCACAGTGATATTGTGTTCATGAGGGAGATTACCATTCGATCTGACAGACCCGCCTGCCAAAACCTGCAACAAGACAGGATTACACAAACAAACAAGAACAAAACAGTGACAGCTGTAACCCTGTTCCCTATAACAGGGGTACATCAGCTCATTACTCACTGAAGGTGCTGTAGCTTGTTCAATGAGGGAAGCATCTTGTGTAGCACTCTGGCAATCTGTTCATCTACCTTCCATCCTGTGAGTATTTAAAATAGATTATGTTTTCTCCAACATCCACTACAAATACTGGATGACATCAAATACAAGGGTTGCAGACTGCTCAGACATTCAAATGACACTTTAAAAGGAGAAAAAACTGTAAATACCGAGACAAATATGGCTGTAAATATTTCTTTAGGGTGTTTCTTTCTTACCGAAAATCTTCAGGTGCTTGGCGCTGAGGGGGTCTTCATTCTCCAGCTCTACTTGGAGGCATCGCTTTGACCACCAGGAAGGCGCAGCATTTGTCTGTGACTGGCCATGACCTGAAGGTGCAATTATGACAATTATAATTGAACTGAGAGTGAAAAATTGACTATTACATTTGGACTTGTTATATAATGATCCATTCTGTACAGTAAAGTATATTTCCAGTGAACTAAATGTCCCAAGGTCTTCCGATTTCTTTTGGTTGGTATATTTCAATTACTAAAACAGAATAACATCAATGTAATTCACCTAATGTCCGCTTACATCATTTTAGGTGCATTGAACAAACCTATACTGGAAATTATACAAGTCTTCTATACAGGGTAAAAAGATATCAGTAGGTGTGTTAAGATCAGGAGCAGCTCTCTTTACCTGTATGCTCTCCTTCAGTTTCAGAAGTGGAGGAGGCTGGTTGCTTGGTGATGACAGCGGGGATATCCTTTATGTCCAGAAGAGCACAAAGTCCAGCAAAGTCAATCTCCACATTGCCCGAGCACTGATATTCATCTGTGGGATAAAGGGTTTGAAGCACTGACCTCAAAACTCTCATCTGGACAAAAAGAAAGGAAAACGTCAAATAATGTCACTTACCAAAGATCTCAACAGGCAATTTTTCATTTGGAGTTGGTCCTAAAAATAACAGAAAGGTTAGAGTTTACACCCACTGAGCACTTCTTCTTTTTATTAACCACTTTTGGTTCACTAGATCATTAGTTGTTATGGCAACTTCAGACTGAGAGTGATATTTCACCCCTGACCTCTACCAAGATTCAGAACATGCTGGGTTACAGTACAGTCCAGCTGTGACAATGATTTGAGTAAAGCTATTTAATGTGTTAACACTGCTGCTAAAAGGCATTAAAACTGTTTTTACTCTTAAGACATCTTTGTAAAATGTACTCAACAACATCTCATCAAGAATAGACGAGTAGGCCTGATACAAGACATCGTTTTGTTTTGTACATATGGAAATTATGAATGGTGGACTCATTTTAAATGAAGTATTTTTTAAGTGTGGTATTAACTACTCTTAATACCGCCATTTTAAAAGCTGTGTATTTAACTAAACCTGTCAATTTAAATCCCACACCTTAGGTTCAAAATAGCAGGTAAGTTAATGTTATAGACACTAAAAAGTTATGCAAACAATTGCAGCATCCCCCTTTGTATTGCTATATTATCATTAAAAGCCTGTGTCTCATAATTACAGTTGAATAACAGTTTAAAAGTGATCTCAACAATGTCAGTTAGCATTAACGGTCTGTCCGAAGGGGGCTGTCAAGCTAACTACCCGACCTGCTGTTGAAAGACTCATCTAACCTGTATTTTTCGAGGTCTCTTCCTTAGTATTTGCTTTCCCCTTTTTCTCCTTTTCTGTCCTTTTAGACATTGTTGGCGAAATATGGTTAAATCATCGGATAAATGAGCTAACTTAACGTCGCTGTACTGCTTCCTAACTAAACAAACCCCTGGGCGATACTGGCGTTACCACGGTAACCAACTCGCAGTCCAACCTGTGGGATTCATCGCGAGACTTCTGGAAAGGTACTCGGTGCTTTTCCTTTGGCCCATGGTATTTGGAAATTATTTTTGTAAAGCATTGCTTGTTGGGAGATATTAACGTAGTTTGTGAACCTTAATGTTAGTAGTGGTATTCAGAACATTAAAATGTTATGGCAGTCTGTCGTGTAACTCATTGTCTTTTTATTGTCGTAATATCGCGAGAGTTTCCATTTGACTGTTTGGTTCCCTAACAGTGTATTTTACTGTGAAGCTTTTCCTGTCAGGAGACTATGAATATGAGGACGAAGCTAATTTATATCAATATTTCAAATTCACGTTGATTATTGACTGTGGACTGGATGAGAATATGATCAATGAAGCATTTCTCTTATATGTCCTGCACATTGTTTCACTTTGCAGAGCCTGCTGTCTTTGGTCAAAGTGGAGTTTGATGTTGATACATGCATGTTATCACTATGACACTTTAATTTTAAGATATGAAAGATATGAACATGGTTTAACTGTTCTCAGATTACTCCAAACCACATTAGTGATAAACTAGCAGAGCACCAGCACACAAGTTCAACATGTAGCTGCATCTTTTTCTTTGTGAACTGTCTAAAGAATATTAAAAGCATGACAACGTAAAGTGTATTCACAATAATGTAGTGCTTTTTATTAAAAAAACAAACAAACAAAAAAACAAAAACAAATATAAAACAAAAAGTAAAAACCAACAGCATTTTTCATGACTTAAGAATCATAATTACAAACTTTTAACGAGTGGAAGAGGTTTTTTTGACAAACTGTACACATCACAAAATGTCCGCCAGTCTGCCATTTACAATGCTTGCATCTTATTTTGTGATTGTCTAAAAATAACTAAACGAATCACACAAAAACACACAAATACAAGTACAAGCATCATACAATGACTGCTATCACAAAACGGAACCATTTCCTATTTGAAAGAAAAAACAAAAAATAATAACATGATATTGGGCTGACAGCTTTACTTTTGTGTCTGTCACCGTTTTTAAAAATATCATAACATTTTTATGTTGGTTTGTTTTTTTAGTGTTCAACACTTTGCAGCAAAAAACAAGGAGTACATTTCTCCTTTGAAAGTAATATTATTAACAATATTCAGTGACAAAGGTGTCATTGCTGAGTCACTGTCTTGTCCCAATGCCTTCTGTGTCCGTTTGACATTCTTCTCGCTCATCTCACTCATGCAGTACATAGATGAATTTCATTTATAGGCAACGAAAACTCAGCTTAAGTTTTTATGTCGTCAGGACAATTACGGTGAGATTTTCTGGACATTAAAAAAATCATTTTCCTCCAAGCTTAAGTGTCTTCATTATAGTAATACAAACGGAAGAAATGATAATATTATCATTATTATAATAATCATAATACATTTAGGGCTGAGTCCTGTACAGTACAATAATAAACAAAATCCATTTTTCAAGATATTGCTTTTGGAGACACTCCTCAATGTAAAGTGTGTATATTTACATAACTTGGCACTGTACAGCTTCCCGTTCCCTCTCTTCTCTCCCTCCGTCAGTGTCTCATTCTCGCCACCTCTCTGTCAGTTAACCGCACTGGGACATTGCAGGCTGTCCCTTTTTAGCAGAGGCAATTGGGGGGGAAAAGAAAACGAAATCTCATCAAATATCACAATTTCTTTTTAAAACATTCTCCATGGCAACCAGGAACATAGTCTAAAGACAACAAAACATCTCAAGTCCCTTCCCCTCCCAATATACAGTATACACCACCCCACCCGTCTCACAGAATATAAGAAAATATGACCATCACGATACATTTTATGTTAAGTATTGTTTTCCATAGTTTTCTTAAAACTGTTAATTGCCATCGAGCCCTTAATTTTTTTTTTCAAATTTTTTTTTAAAAAGGTATATCTTCAAGAAATCTGGCAGAGTACAGACACACGATAAGTGTGTACGCACGCACACACTCGCACACAAGGCAGTCGGAGAGCACGGCTGTGTAAGGCGTTACAGTTGAAGCCATTGTCCCCCCGACACGCCTGATTTTAGTTAAGCTGGTGAATCATGTTACTTCAAAAAAGAGGGCGCGAAGCTGACTGCCTCGCAAGGAAATCAAAGATTAAAATCAAAACCTCAACAAGACACTTTGACTGACACAAGCGCACACTCAGTCCTCCCTCCCCACCCCTTACTCTGAAAACAAACACTCCCACCCCACCCCCCGGCCTCTTCTGTTCCTAAATGACGTACTACAGTATAACAGGAAAAAGATAATAGACTTTTTTAACTCGTTTTTTTTTTTTTCAGACTGCATCATCCAATACTGTGAGTGTTAGTGTGTTTTCGTTATAGATACATTACACAGAGCTTCACAATATCCATGGTACCAAAAGTGCAGTTCACCACCCTCACTCTCTGTCTCTCTGTCTCTCTCATGAGCAGCATCTGAGCACACTGCTCAACTTACATTTCTTCTATGCCATTCTCCCCCCTCCCCTCGGTCCCGGCGCTTATCCTCTCTCATCTGTTATATTTTGTCATTGCAGCTAGGTCCCACTAGGGGGAACAGTTCTCCAGCATTCACATCTTCTCTGACTGAAATCATCCCTCCCTCCATCTATCCATCCCTATTCAGTACCACTTGTTTCATTTCTGATGCTTGGTAGGGGAATTCATTCACCCATGTCTGTAATATTCAATGCATTTAAGTGCATGGGTTATTTCTCCTATGTTCATTTTTTTTTTTTTAAAAACAGGTTTTGCATCATACTACTTAAATAAGCAAGAAGTCCTGGTCAGCTCTCTCTTCGTGCTCCTTGAGAACTCTTGAAAAGCTGAAATTGCCATGGAGTCAGCGCTTCCAAACCCCCTCCACCCTCTCAGGATTACAGTCTTGGAAGAGGTAAACTGGAAGAGGCCCCCAGGGATGCATTGTGGTCCTTTAATGGTCGGACAGCCAACAATGCTGCATTTCCCCTTCTCGCTGTCTCTCCATGTTCTGCCCCTTGCTCGCGTAAGTAAAAGGCAGTGTGCTTGACAGGCACGCAGCGACGTTATTTCCTGCCCACAAAATCACCGAATCCAAGCGTCCGTCGCCGTAGCCGCCGCCCTGCACCCTCCTCCAGGAGATAAGAGACGTCTATGGCTGTTGGAAGGACACAAAAAGAGGGAGAAATAAGAGGTTAGACGGAAACAGCTGACACACAGGGTATCATATCAGAGAAACAACAAAGGTAGGCAAATGTGACTCTTCTGTTATTGATGCATCAAGCTTCAAGTGCTCAAAAACTCAGAGACTTGATGTCCAAAACAGTTTGTAGCCCCATGAACACACCTCTCAGACCTCTGACAGGTGTGTTCAGGTGTCAGCAAATTTTGTTCCATCCTTTCCACGAGTCATTCCAAGTTTTGCTATACTCCTTTATTGTTGGTCTTACAATTAATCTACGAATAAAAAGTCAGACTTGACTCATTCCTTTGCTGTGCTCTATCAACAAATGCTTTAAGCTCAGAGGTGCCTTTGGAAGGATTTTGCTGTGAAGCTGCGGCAGGCTGGCAATATTCTGCATTTCTTTATTGTCAAGAAATCCAATGAAAGACCAAAACCAATAATGTGTTATACTGTATCTCAACTCTCTCTGACTTCCCTTCCCTGTCTGCGGCACTTGGCCCCTAGCCTATTTGTTTATACCAAAAGTGTAAGCCTTAAAAAAAGAAAAGCAAAGAAAAACTTGGCTTCCTTAAACTATGTTTTTTAGTGAACAGTATTCAAACAGGAATAAAAAGTCAATTTGCTGGAGACTAGTTATTAGGAGCAGAAAGGTATATAGATACAGTCGGTGTCTAGTCATAGTTTGGGGGCATGGTGAAGGCGGTCCTTTTCCCCAGCCTGTAAATGCCGGGAAAGTGTGGTTTTAAAATCACATAAGAGACACCATTACATTTACTATAGATATGATTATCAAATTTACTATATCAGTACCCTATGGCCATTAATGCTATGATGTAATAGACTAGTATGTTTTAGTGACTTGCATGTTTTGAGATAGTATAGCAGCGCTAATGTTACTCAATGCCATTAGCCTGTTTTGATGATGTGATATAATGTTACCACACAGGGATATGCAACCAGAACTATGGGTTTCTGGTGGCTGGCAACGATGAACCAAGCTGGTTGCTGACTTTGATTTAAGTGTGTTTTAAGATGATAAAATTACTGATTATTTAAATGGAGTCTGATGGGCTTTGGGGATAGTGATTTTGGGACTAATTCTGGTTAAATAAAAAGGATCTTACTCTTAAAGAAAAAGGTCTATCTCTGTAGGAATTCTTTCAATAATAATGTCATACACTTATAGTAAGGCTCTGAGCCTGTCAGTGCTCAAAACAAGCACTTTTAGTGGCTGTAAACTGACGGTGTAAACATGCCGAGTGTTTACATTGCAGCCGGGCTGCTGCTCTCGCTCAGTACTGAAAAAACTTCCAAAAAAAGGTGTTCCCATTAGTCACTTAGACATAAAAACATGGGAAAAAAGCTTTCACGTGTAGAAAGCTACACAGCAACTCTTCAGCATGTTTTCCCCCTCAGCGTAAAAGGATGTGACACTTTGTGGGCATTCCATAAAAACAGACTATCTTTGTGGGATTGACTCAAAATAAATGGTGCCTATGTTTATCATATTCTGGACAACATATAGCACAGAGGAATAAGCTGTATCAGTCTTTGGCTACACCTGCAACACGTGTAGGATGAACTCATTGTTGGTTTTGGTTTGTAAGAAAAACACAGCACATCACCAGACTAATCCTTTACACACTCAGAAAAGCTCCTGAATGTTTGTTGAAAGTTGGTGCAGTTTTCATAATACGGTCAGCAGCAGATTGAAGCAGTAACACAACAGACTGAAACACCGCATGAGAAGAAGGGACTGAGACAAAGCAGCAGATTCGAAGACGGAGGTTCCCATCTGTTACATGAATGCTTGAAAGACAACTGAATCTGAGCTGCAGATTTTACTTTGTCTTGATCCCCCTCTCCTTTTAATGAAGAGGGTTTTTTTGCCCCAACTTTGAACTTAACCATTCAGGAATACTGTAAAAATGTGTGATCCAACATGTTTTAAGGATGCAAGTGAAACTTTAACCCTAATTTATCTGTTGACCTACCCCCCTGCTTTGTTCCCGGTCCCTCACCATTCTTGTTGGGAGTTCTGTGCAGCAGATCCAGCAGAATTTTGTTGAGTCGTTCCCTCTGGGCCTCCCGCCTGCCCAGCACTGGGTGGTGCAGTGGCGAGGAGGCCGAGGACGACGGCAGTTCAAGCATCTCCCCTATCCTCTCTGCAGAACTTTCCTCCAGCTCCTTGCGCTCTTCAGACCTCTGCCCTTCCTCTTCCTCCTCCTCATCTTCGTCGTCGTCTCCCTCCACTTCCCGCTCTGCTCTCCTGGGCTTGGCTGAAAGAAGTTCAGAATCCTCAGGATTCATGTCCATGTCGTCGTCCTCTCCTCTCCCATCCTCAGCCTCAGGTGGGAAGTCATCGCCCCGCTCGCAGGAGGAGCCGTCGTCCTCGCAGCCTCCAGCTCCTTTTGGTCTTTCACTCTTCCACGCAGAACGGCCCCCGTTCCTCTTGTAGTTGTCAGGGACGTAATGAGGCTGCAAAAATGTCACAATTAGATCCAGGTTGAAAAGCATTTGTACAGACTTAACGTGACTTGATTTAGCTGACTTGGGTTTCAAATGATCACGGTTTGCAAATTGCAAATATGTTCCTGTGAGTTGACCTGACACAGATGTGAACTAGTTCAATGCAGTGGAGTCTGACTCACAGGATGAAGACTGTGTGTATAAGCCTGCTATCAGCCAGTTATTTCAAAAGGAATTCTCCTCCCCTTCCACTTCCTGCCTGTTACTGTTTTTAAAATGTAAATGGTAGTAGGGTTGGGTGAGATCTGTGATTTTAAGGGTGCTGACCGGGTACCGAATCATGTTAAAACCATCTGTGCCAAATGTCGGAACCTGAGAGCAAATCTGGGTGAGAATGCCAGATTAAGACAAGAGGCAAAGTGCAGCGGAGCACCCTGAAGCCTGGAAGCCAGCCACAGAGCTCCAAGGCTGGCAAAAGCGGTCCGCTGAGCTGCCAGGTTCGATTTCAGACCCGCAGTTAAAGTCCCACTGATTGTCACACACCTGAGTGCGTGAAATTTGTTCTCCGCATTTGACCCATTCCCTGAGGGAGTAGTGAGTAGCAGCGGTGCTGCGCTTGGGAATCATGTGGTGATCTTACCCCCCAATTCCAACCGCTGATGCTGAATGGGAGGCAATGGGTCCCATTTTTATAGTCTTTGGTATGACCCGGCCGGGGATCAAACCCACGACCTCCCAGTCTCAGGGCGGACACTCTACTGCTAGGCCACTGAGCTGAGCAGAGGTGCCTTAAAGCTGTGAAGCCAGCCACGGCTCTGTGGCCACTCCGTCGGGATCCCAGCGAGCTAAGATTATAGCTGCGGCGCATCTGCTACGATAGTTTCAGCATCTAGTCAATTCTGTTTGTACAGTTTTTTAGTAAAAACTTAGTATCAATACTGGACAAGTAGACATACATTCATATCAGTTCAAATGTGAAAGTTACCCAACCCTAGTCTCTCATAGTCAGGCCTAACTCTTCACTTAGTTTTAGTGCTGTGTATGAAACAGCAACAAACTCTGAGCTCACAATCTACACACTAAAACATCCTTTAATGTCATTTGTGGCGTTCTCTTTTCCGGGGTTTTAGCTGTTTTAATGCCAGCACTCACCTCCCTTAGTGTAGAATTACGATGGCTTGAGGCAGACCTTTCTCAAGCGTTGGCACAGCGCTAAAACAAAGTTTGGAGATAGGTCTGGCTATGCGAGACTAAATGCAGTAAAACTCCTTCACAGAAGTAAAAACAAAGAAAAATAAACAGAACTTAACAACATTAAACTAAAAACTGAGAAGTGATCAGGAAATCACTCTCCAGTTTGCTTAAAGCTTTGCGGTGTAGAATAACTGCTGTACGTATTTAATTAAAGTTGCATGGGATGCTGTCATCTGCCCTCAAGTCAGTTGGCATTACAATTAACAGTGGGCATAAAACATGAAAACAATCCCACAACATTCCACATATATTTGGATGTGGTTAAATGCAAACAAAAAGCTAATTTGTGTCAGGTCAGCCCCACCTTCACCTGTGACTGTGCTGCAGGCTGCCTTCACACTGAGCACAAGGAGGTGCCGAGGCAGAATGTGCCCTGGGCTGTAATATTACCTCCACTCTTAAAATATCTTTTGGTGTTTATAAATCAGTAACAGATCCCAGGGGAGCAGCCCCACCCTGTCAAGACCCGCCATCACTCTCACCGAGAAGTCTCTTTTGGGTGTGAGCCGCTTGGGGAAGTGGTTGAAGGCGTATGGCTTGGTGCAGACTGGGTAGCGGTTGCGATGGATCTTGTAGAACAGGTGAGCCGACTTGTCCAAGCGGTAATCGCAGATGTACACATCCTGCTCTTTTACATTCTTTGGCCGTCCTGTCGAAAGGAACATGTTTTGTGTTAGCCTGGAACTTCTGTAATTTATGTCTAGTAAAATATTTGTAAATTTGTTCTGGTATGTTTTTCTGAGGTCAGAGCTGAGCTGTGATGAGATCATTAACTTTCATTTATCAGCACTGTCCTGCTTTATTTATATTTACACACATTAACACCTGAGACATGCACATCTTCATTTTTCACAGTTCACTGAGCTTCACTCAAGCAACAAAGAAACCTCAGCAGTAGTTGTTAAAGGAATTACTAATAACTTCATTTAAACTAGCATGTGTGAGTTTGCATGTGTGTTCACCCCTCACCCTTGCAGTAAGTGTAGAGATCGAGGACACAGCAGGTTCCCACCACTGCCTCCAGGGGGATGATCTCGTAGAGCGGCATGCGGAACAACTCGTTCTGATAGAACCGCCGCGATGGAGAATGATGCGTCTCATGAGGACGGAAGTAGTGGTGGCCAAAGGCAAACCTCTCACCCCTTTAGAGTTTGAGTGGATAAAAAAGGTCAGCAAATGAAATAATGTAATATAACTTAATAAGCACAACAATAATCCACAAGCACATACCTGTTCTCACTGGCAGGTATCTATAGTACATGATGCTAGCTGCTCAATAATATGACATCTGACTGACTTACTTTTCGTTCTTCCAGAGTTTCTCAATCCGGAAGATGTCGAGTTTGTCTCGGTTGACGTGAGACAGGAGGCGGTAAGACTGCCTGACAGGCTGGCCCTCAGGTGTGCGTCTGCTGTCTCTCATCAGATACACACAGTCACCTGCACACAAGACACAGACAATGACAGGTTACTTGTCTACAACGGTGAGATTTTACAGGAAATCGACTGCTTGACACGAAAGTCAGCTGACAGGTAGAGTATAACATCTCAGTGCAGTAACAGTTCTTTGCCCCAACTGTGGAGAGGATCATATTTTAGCAAGTCAAAATGTTTAGAGGCAAAAAGATCACAAAGCAAACATAAGATTCAGTTTAACCCTGTGATACAACACGTAGCTTCTTATTGTTCCACAAAACCTTTGCAATAATAAAACTCACTTGAATTGTTTTGACTAAATTGTAATAATCATAGCTTAAAGAGAGGCTAAAAGGTACTCTGAGAATTTTTTGACCTCTAGTATCACTGTGGAGCAGTGGGTCCCTGTTTTGTTTGACACATACACACTGTGTATTGCTTCACACGGGTATGCGATGCACAGTCCTGCAAGCTGTTTCAGACTATTCCACTAATCTATAACTGGCTTAACTTGCCAAGAAATGCAGCAATGTACAAGAAAACAGAAGACAGCAAACTAGTTCATTTTGGATGTAAACATTGCAGGATTTAAAATACTTCAAAACAAAAGTATAGCATATGTTTCATGAGGAAAGAAAAGCATGCAACACTTTGAGTCGACCCCAAGGATGCACATGATGAATAAAACAGGCCTGAGATGCCTTTTTTTGTTTGTTTGTTTTGGCTGGTGTGTCATGTTCGAGGTCACAAACGCACCGGAAAACAGGGTTAGTAAACAGCAGGAAGCAGCATGGTGTCCAGTGAAAATGTCACGGTAGATTCTTCTTTTTTTTAAACATCTCTTACTTATTCGATCTTTCTTTCGAACTCTGTGCCAACTAATTTGGAGCAATGTTTGAACACTGCTTAGACAGCGATGGATAGAATCTGTGGCTAAGTAGACAAAGTTACAGATGGCCACACTTGAAAAGGGGCGAAAATCATGGCTAATTAGAGCGTCCATCCATGACTGCAGAGTCATTTTTCCTGGGAATGAATGCCAATTGTAAGCTTTTGAGTTCGGAGGAAAAAGGGAATTCTATGTAAACATAACCTTTGTTTATTTACAAGAAAATGCCACAGGTTGTATTCAACACCAGGCTGAAAATCAGTGTCTCTCTGTCCTCTCTGACTGAAAGTTCCACTCCTGTTTCACCTCATGTGATGTCAGGTTGTCCTGGAGTACACTTATACATCACTGCAGCTAAGAGAGAAGTTAACCACTGGAGGTCTGCAAAAACAAGATTTTCAGGAGACTACAGGGACTGGACCTTTCCAAGCATTTATGAGCTCATGGCTGTTCGTTTTTATTGTTTCTATACCTTGATGTAGTAGCAGGTCGTCTCTGAGGAGGCAGATGTAGTAGACAGAGCCAGCCTGGGCGTAGCTAGGCTGGGGTATCATGGGAACTTCCTGTAACAACGATGACACATCATGGGTGAGATCAGATGGAAGAGGTTTGTGATAATTTATGTGCAGACAGGGCCTTAGGTGATATAAATGTTACTGTCTTAAGAAGAAAAACTGTTTTAAACATTGAGCATTCAGAGGTGTTTCAGGAGGGACAGACTCACCCTGTCTACAGGCCGAGGCTCACACTGCTCACACAGGTAGTGCTCCACCTCGGTCTCCAGCCGCATGCAGTCAAAGTGCTGCCACACCTAGTGACAGAAACAATTGGTGAATCACAAGACAGCAAAAAATGGATAGCTGAATCAATTACTCCCCAGGTGGTTTCCACAGTCACTGTGGTAGTTTCAATCAATATCTGTAACCCTCCTTGCTTTCTAAAAATAATAGAAAATACACACAGGAGGACTGAATGCACACTCTCCTTGACAAAGTAATCTGCAGTTAGCTGGAGCCTCAAGAGAAAGCACTCACTAAAACAGGTGTAACATATCAACCAGTCAAATTAAAAAAAGAAATCTCTCTATGCCAGCCTAAATATAGATTTTTCATCCCCTTTTTTTCAGTTACATGTGTTTGACACCTTGCTCCTTACCATACACTTCTCACACTGAATCATCAGGCCTTCGTCCTTGTACATTCCACAGATGCAACGGATGACGTCATCGTCCTTGTCATGGGACCCCGGCCCTGCTCCTCCGTGGTGGTGGCCGTGGTCACGCTCCAGCGAATCCGAGCTGTCTGCCTCGCTGGCGGTCTCGCCCACGATCTCATCAATCTGGACAGCAGCTTCATGACGAGCGCTGTAGTAGGCTTTCCGCAGCCGACACACGTCCCTGCCAACTGACGACTTCCTGCCGTAATATTTCTGGTGGGAAAACAAGGCAAGTTGTAAATCCAGCTACTTTTTTTTTGTTGCCTAAAACAACACAACAGGAAAGCATCTCCATGTGTCTGTGTATGCTGACGCACAGAACAAGACCCCACAAACAGACGATGCAGCACGTCACAGCTCTGAATTCAACAACAAACCCCATTCCCCTCACACTTCTTTTTCTGTCTAGCAAACAGGGTGTTGGGACCAAAGGGTGAATCTAATTTAGACGTCCACTTCAGATGTCTCTGACTGGAAGAGTAAGCTCCTCTGAGAGGTTTCAAGTGGCACTTGTTTAAACTGCTAAGCCATACAGATGTAAATCAAAAGGGCCTGCAACGTGTGCGCAGTGGATCAGCAGTCATGAAGTTACATCCCATTTGGGAGGTGTTTGTGTGCGAGACGGGAAGAAAGAAATTAACTGAGTGAGTGGGCGGAGGAATGTGTTAGAGCTGCAGAGTAACAGCTTGAATGATCATTTTGATGAAGCTTTTTGATATTGATTGGGCTCTAAGAATCTGGGATCAAACTGGAGAGACTCACGAGTGTTCTTGTGATAAGTGTTATTAAATGATGAAGACTGGATGCTGCACGAGCCTTTGCCTTCATCCATTCATCATACTGACTGTTGTAATGATTGTTGACATAAATCTGACAGGTAGAGAAGATCTATAACATCGATTAAGCATTTTGTTTGATAGATAGATCATTTTCAAATGATTACTCTCTTGGCAGTTTCTCCTGCAGCACCAGTTAAAAGGGTGTAAGAACTTCCCCAGGGGACCAAGATTCTTTTAAAGAACTCAGGATCTAAACCTGAGATTTGACCTAAGGAACCAGAGATGAAATTTGGTTCCTGAAAGATAGTTCCAGGTGTACAACAAGTCCCTGCTCTGGAGAAGTACTTTTTGGTGGTGCAGGAACTATTAAAGGTGATGCTTGCAAGGCTTAATGTTCCTGACTGGTCAAACACAGATGCCATAGCACTTAATACAAAAGGAGCACTGAGTGTAAGTTTGGTTTTCGTTGATCTTTTCAAATACTCAGCTATTCTCCCAACATGTGCAGCTCAGATGACTCAACTATAAAATTATGGATGTAAACAGACACAAATAGCAGGGGATCATAAATGTTACTAACTGATGGGAAAACATGCCTACCTCAGCATTGCGGAACACTTTCAGCATGTCTGTGTCGAACGCTTCAACGGTCTTGTAGTAGCCTGTGAGGATTTGCTTCTCGATGGTGCTGAGGTCCAGAGGGTCAGACACCTTCTCATAGTACTGGCTGTTCCTGATGACACACAGAAACAGCAGGATTAGTTTCTGCAAATTCTTTAAGGCAATGTTTACACTTGGTATTAACATGCGTCCTCCTTGGTGATCAGATTACAAGAGGACAGCTCTAATCCACCCTGAGATCTGATTGCTCAGACTAGGGATGGGCAAAGGATCAAAATTCATTATTCCATCATCAAAAAATTAACCATCAATTATCGATTAATTGATAAGCGAGTATTTCAAAAGAGAGAAAACAAAAGAATGCAGTGCAGACTGTCGCCGCAAGAGAGCACAGCTGTCCCAGTTTTGAGCTTCAACCCTCCAGGCCAAAGAGGAAGAATGGCGCGCATGCGCAGTTCACCCCTGGGTGTTTACAACCGTTGCCAGCCAGGGGTTACAGGCTTCAGTTTTCAGGGAAACCTCCATCTTTCAATGGCATAGTGTTTTCAGAGGCCTCAAGGGAAGCCGCCAAGGCTTTGGAGAGCGATGAGAGCCTCCGTCTGTTTATGATTTTTTGCCTGGCATAGGTCTGGCGGGGGGGTCTTGTAGGCACGGCGGCTCGCCAGGCCTGTAGCATTGTAGGGGATACACTGCGACTATCGAGCAAAATTATTTGTGATCGATCAAAATCCTTAATCAATTATCGATATTCGAAAATTGATGCCCATCCCTAGCTCAGACCACATTCTGAGGTGGCCACATATGGTCACATTTTTTCAGCAGTGTGTACGCTAATGTATCCTGGGCCACACTGGAGGACCGCATACACAGCTGACGTCCTTGCTTATGCAACTCCCTGCCCAAAAGCCAAACTTTCTGTTGCTGCTGTTACACAGGTTGGACGCAGCACTGAAGGACTGTCTCCAGAGCTGCTCTCCACCCTGCCAACGGCAATTCAACATGGTGCATGAAGAGACGTATTTTAATGCCAGGTGTGAACAGAAAGACATAAAGTACTCCCTCTTGTATCACCCAATACACATTATAATACCAGCTGTAAACTGACTCCATAACTGGGTAAGTCTCAGCATCCACAAAAACAACAACATTTCAAAAACCTTGGTGCTTATAAACCTTTGAGTCTACAGAGACTTTAAGGGCGGCTCAGCGGCGGTCAACCATGACAGTGTTAGTGCCATCTCGCCAAAGAAAACTAATGAGCTGTTATTGTTTTGACACAAAGTGATTACTATCAATACTGGACAAGAATCAAAGCACAGGCTGTCACGGCTGAAATGTGTGGCGCAAGATAAAACTGTTACAGTATGTGGGTGCTGTACACTGACAGAGCAGATAACACTGCTGTCTGACAAACAGTAAAACATTATGAATGAACCACAGATGAAATGCGGGTTTGCACTTTTACACACTCTTACCTCTTCCTGGACGGGAGGTTCACCAGCGGAGCAGCAAGTGTCTGGCCAGCTGAATCTGAGGGAGTACAGAAGAAAAACATTCTTATCATCATTTGCCAATCACACAGCCTTATCACTCAGTAAATATTGGATATTAGAGGTGCGGACAGATGAGTTTCAAAGGCCTGGTAAGACCTCAGCTCAGGCTAGAGGTCATACTAATGAGAATATTTAATAGATAAATACATTAGACACAGACACTAACCCTTGTAGCTGGTGATCATGTCACAAATCTCCTTGAAGATGTGTGCAAGGCGAGCAGTGCGTGTGACTTCTGTGTTTTCCTCAGCGGCAGCGAGTCTTCGTGTGCGTACCGACCGCGACGTCTGCAGGGCCGAGAACTGCGTCAGGAACACGTCTAGAAACAGGGCACGAGCATTTTACACAACTTCACTTAATTTCAGATCACTAACATTTACATTCAATGGTACATTTCAGTGCTGCCCTATCACTGCACACATTAACTGTTGATATCACTTCCGCTTCACACCTCTGAGGCTGTGCACTCACCTGACTTAATGTTGCCATCGTCTCGGATGACTCCTCCCCAGCGCGTATACAAAGACAGGCTACTGGTGTCCCTCTCCCTCTCACCCTCTCTCTTCAGCATCTCCTGTTTCTCCCTCATCTTCTCCCAGTTCCGCAGGAGAAACACCCGGTGCCTCAGCACAAAGTTCCTGATGATTGAGAGGAAGAGGACAGGAGTGTGAACACAGCAAGTGTCTGTATGCGCTAAAGAGCTAGAGTTCTGCTTCCCCTATATTGTGCTTATGTGTCAGTTTGCCAGTATGTACCTCTCTCTGTTGGACATGGGCTTCATGAGATGAGGGTAAAACTTGTTGCTGTCACTCGACTCTTCCTCCTGAAGATAAAGAAAGTTGTATTACAACATCTTAACAGCAAGCACCTCTTAGCTTAAGCGGTCACATGTTACTCTTGTCAATCAGAATGTGACAACTTCTTCATAAGATTCATCCTTAAAACCACGATGTACATTGCTCAAAGCATATCTTTAAAAATACCATTATATACTATAAATTTTAGGTCAAACCATTCAGCCTTTAAGGTATTCTGAGTTACTTTTTTTAAGACACCTTATGGCCCACTAAGAGTACCTCTGAGACAAAGACACACTCATGCCCTACATAGACATTGCACCTGATATTTAGTAAGACACTGCCACACTTTTATAGCTTCAGCTATATAACAAAAGGCTATTGTTTTCAATTAATTAAAGTCTTAAGCAAAACATTATGGTATGCAGTGGTAGTACAAGTCCTCAGATCTTTTACTTAAGTAAAAGAGATGCAGTGGAATAGAAGTATAATGTAGCAAAAAATGGGAAACTCGGATAATGTACAAGTACCTCAAAGTTGTCGTCTCGTCTTACGAGCAAATTGATACCACCACAAGTTCTCAGTATTTTTAAGTACACTGATGACTCACCCGTTTCTTGAGCTGGTGTTTGGACTTCCTCTTCTCCTTGAGTCGGCCCAGCCGCCGCGTCCCTCCCGTCTTCCCGGGCAGGCCGTTAATACGCTGGCTCTTCCCTCCGATGATGCCCCGGCAGCTCTCTGAGCCACACTTGCACACTTGCTGTAGAGTGAGAGAAATGAGTCGTAATAAGTGAGAAAAGGGTCGTGCCAAAAATAAAAGCAACTTGTTATTTCACTAGGAGGTCAAAGACAGTCGCTGGTGCTTCACCTGCTCTTCTGTGTTGAAAGAATGGAAGTTGTAGTCATAGGTGAGCTCAGTGCCGCTGGTGATGTCCTTAAGAGCAAAGAGGCCTATTCTGTACACCCCATTCACCGACCTAAGACAAGAGAAGTCACAGGGAGGCTGAGTGAGTGGCAGCGTGTACATGATGAATTTTAATGTTAATTACAAAGCATGAGGAACTTCGTTACATAAACAACATCAAAATAAACTACTTAGAATATGATGAATTAAAGTTAAAAGACAGGAGAGGTAAAGGATATGAGGAAAGATAATTTAGTGCACAAGACATCAGGAGTGTTGTGAGCTGACAGGAGGTTACTGGATCTTTCAGTCAATGTTTAAGGTAGTATTTTACTGATAAATGTTTAGAATTACATCATATTGTGGTAAATATATTGATGGAGAATAAAAATTCAGCTGCTTCCAAACTCATCCTCTGGTGTTAATATGTGACAGGCACCAGAACGCTTAAAAGAACATTAAAAATTAACCAAACTTTGTGGGACATGGTATCATTTTCAGGTCAAGCTTTCCTGTCTAATGACAATGAAACAATGTATGAAAGAAGATGCAGAGCATTGTCTAAGACGGGTTTAAATAAATGATACAGTCCCCTTTCAGTCAAGTTTAAAGTCAAGTTTCTGTCTTGACTTCAAACAATGTTAAACTAGCCCTGTTAAAATGGCAATTCATTTAAGGCTTTTTAAAATCAGGACTAAAAGTGAAAAGGACCGGCCCAGTTTTCATTTGCTCCATTTGGCAACCGCTCAACATGTCCTCCCTATTTTCCCCTTCTCCAAACGAAGCAGCGCTCCAGCTTTTCGCCATTCTTCTAAGAATAAAGCGCACTATTCTGTTTGCCAGCCACTTGATAATTTATTCCTTCTATAGGGGTAAAAAGCTGGTTCAGCGCATTGTCTTCAGGCACTACAGCTGTATCTAAGGCCTGGCTCCATGTAATCTCTCTTCTGTGACAAGATGGATGACTCGTCAGGCTTTGTGCTGAAAATCCTCCATCCTTGCGGAGTCTTTTATTTCAGCCAGCCACTCTACATTACACACACAAGCAGTTCACATACACTGACCAGTGTCCTAGATTATGAGCTGGTCTGTGCTGGAGGGCAGAGGGTACAGTTTGATTTGACTCTTTTGACTCTGTGGAGGTCGTTAGCTGTCCACAGTGGAAACGTTTACATGTACAAAATATCCCGGGTTTTGCCCTTACTCTAAAAAACACAATGTTCTTACTCAGCTGTTTACATGGCTAATAACAATGACTGCTATTCCCGTTTACATGCAGGTGTGCATACTCCGATTAACGTAAAACGCCTGTCAAAACATGTAGAAGGGGAACGGCTGGAGCCGCTTGTGCCATTTTACTTCTTTGCTCCAAAATAGGATTTTTCCAGTTTTCCACCAGTAGCTCACTTGTATAACTGTCAAATACAGCCTCCCTTTTTCATTCCTTCAATCACCTTCTTGAAAAGGTCAACGTTGGGATATTGCGCATAACCTGTTGTTGTCAAAAACCTGTTGAAATCTAAGTCTTTCATAATGTTTAAAGGTGGGTGAGTTTCTACTTCCAGCCAGATATGCAGGCTTGTCTTTGGGGCGTGCATCTTTATTCTAGCCCTGCAAATGGTTTGTGTACAAGGCACAGAGCTGACTGTAAACAGGCAAGAAGCCATGTGTCGCAAACAAAAACCCAACTGAGATGCATACTCCAAATTTGTTGTTAACATGTCGAAAGAATGCTCCTAAAACCCGAATATTTAATCAGAAAACGCTACAGTTGGAATAAGACTGAGCGATGTCTATCGAATTGGCATATGACAATGACCACAGAGAAACATTATGGACAATATCGTTGTTGGAGGGGGGTGAGGGTTAATTAACCCACCGACCCTCTGCCCTCATACTTCCATGTGTCCTTTATGACAGCATGGATACAGCCAACAGATGGCAGTAGAGGGCAGAGTCAAAAGTTAAACACAACATCAAACAAGGCGACAGTGGAGGAGGTCGTAATACTGTACCTTTAAACGGAGGCACCATTGTAGAAGCGCGGCCATTGATTTTTGTATGATTGCTAATATGTTACTAAAGCATTAAAAAAAAAAAAGCGCGGCCATTAAATACAGCCTAACATGTGGACGGAGAATTCTTTTAACTATTTTTACTATTTATTGTTATATATTACCAATTCGTTCCATTACATGTTTTTAAAAAAAGTCTTTGTCCACTCCTACGGTAGTATCTTGCTTAAACTACACTTCACTGCCTCCATGATCTCCAGTGCTACTGCGCCATCAAATCCATATCCGTTAGCTTCCAGAAAACGTGCACAAATACGATCAAAAAGAACGCAGGCTATAAACAGAAGGCTCCATCCGTCTCCGTATCTAACGCTGAGCCCGCAGAAACCTGTATTTATGTACCAGTGAATAGAAGATAAGATGACCGTTGGCTGAGCAGATACTGATCAGTGAAGGTGGTAAATCTTCACGATGGCAGCGACAAACTTGATCACTAACAATGGTACCACTTTGCCCATACAACAGCCTACAGCTCATCTGGTAGATAAATCAGAAATGTTTCTTTTTAAGCATGCAATGAATGCCATTAGCACTACAACAAACCCACGCCCCGGTGTTGGTGTTAACAGGGGGGCGGGATTTTTAGGTCACAATGTTAAGCTCAGGGGTCGATGACTAACACCGATCAGCAATGGACGATGGCATCATCCATTAGCCCAGCTCTTATTTGTAATAAGGCCTCAGAATATGCTGTTTACATGATTGGTTATATTCAGAATAATACTTGTATATTAGTGTGCATGTAAACAATCACTCAAACGCTCTAAACTGGTGACACATGTTGCCCATTCACCATATACAGGCAAACCACATCTAAGACAAAATCCCGATCGGTCTCACTTAAAAAAGTCAGGCACAGGGAGGGAGGCCTCCTCAGCCAGGTCTCCAACTGCAGCGGATTTAGCCATGCTGTGAGAACAATCCCTCAGGAAACCAGTGAATTGTTTTGGCGTGGTGCAGGGCCTTTAAGCCATTTAGGTCTCTGAACACTGGCAGAGACTGACTGAGGTGATCTCATCAGATTACCACCGCACAACCACATTAATAAGGCTGGGGTTTCAAGGCAGAGCTTTCTCATTTACAATGAAGTGCACCTGCTACACGTGTCCCTTTTAGAGCGCGTGTAAGATAACCCAAACAAGAGCAACCCAATATTGGCGAACATACAACACTGTGGCTACTTAGGTTTAAGTGGTTTGTATCTGTAATAAAACCACACAACTTCAAAAAACTTTTAAATATGACTAAAACTTTCTGCCATCATAAGAAAACCTGAAACCACTACAAACAAGCTTGTATTTAAGAGCATTAAACTGCACACACACAGTGATTTATAGCTACAAGCTTCATAATACTGTGTGGTTACTTACACTGAAACCCTTGATATCTGATAACAAAATGATTATTTCTATGCTGAATATCTTCCTCTCCTTTCTGGTAATTTCACTACACTCAGTTTGCCTCTTACAGAGTGAGTAAGAAATTACCCAACCCACGAGAACCATCAGGCACACAAGCAGATAGCAATTAACTGAAACTATTTAGGTAATAAGCTGGTATTTTCCAGTTCGTTAACCGTAAGGGACGGAAGCATTTAGAAAACAAAATACTGAATTATCAAGCTGGAACATTTTCCAATCAGCCTCTCCCACTCTCCTCTCACAGCCATCCAGCAAGACTCTCAGCTTCACTTGTTTAACATTGCCTCTTTAATCCACTCTGTTGATATACCTGACAGTCCTTAAAGGTTCCCTGTGGAGTTTTAGACCTCCAGTAGTGCTATGGGGCTGTTTTTACATGAGCGGGTCTGCGTTTTGTTTGGCTTGTGCACACATGCACGGAATGCATAGTGATACCAATACTATTCTACTTATCTACAGGTGTCCCGTGTTCTCCTTTGAGAAAATATCATAAACCAAAATGGAGAAAGTCATATTTTATATTTTTTTAGTTTCCTGCAGTATGCTTCTTTGCCATCACAGTCAAACTAAAGCAGTTTATGCCAGGTCTGGCTCAATTATCCGTCCTTAACGGCTCGTGGCAATTGCTCATGTTCGTGCCCGAAAAGGCTTAGCCAAATCTGTGCTTTGGTGAGAACCCAAAAGCACCACAAGGACATCAGGAGGGAACTGGTTTAAAGCTGCCATGACACCCACCACTTCTGCATCTCACAGTTGGGTTCACAGCTGTGGTTTATGAAGCGTGCCTCATTGCCCATTCTGTAGCTGTCGATCACCATGCCGCTATCCAGGTTCAGACAGTAGTGGCCACTGTGGGAGAAGTACTGCTCCATCATACGGCTCCTGGAATTCGGTAAAAGAGCGAGAGTGGAAGATTAAAAGAGAGGTTTCATTAATTTAATTAGGTCAAGATAAATTCCTGAAATGAGGAAGTGAAACAGGCAGAAAAACAGATGCAGAATATTCTAAATCATCTCCTGTTCACACACTTTCTGGGGCACGTCTGTCAACCAACAAGGATTTCTTGCATAATTAGTGATGCAATGGTCTCACCTAAACTCCTGTTCGCTGACCACCTCTCCCAGGTACTCGATGATAAACTGTCCAGAGCGGAGTGATTCCTTGGTGCGGATTCCCCAGCCTTTGCCCTCAGCACGGAATCGCTCCAGACACTGAACCCACTCATGTCTCTGGATGTGCTGGTTGTCACACTTGTCACCAGATGGACAGGTGCTGGGAGAGCATTCAGCAAAACTCATCCTAGGGAAATTAAAAAAATATTAAATGAGGCGGGCTTTTAACAACATGATGCTTTGCTTAATTACTAAATAAACTACAAAAAGGCACTCAGTAGAGTGCGGGACTCTGTCAGGCAGCCACATTCTGGCTGCCTGAGCTGACTGCGGCCACTCTAGACAATTCTTGTAATTATACAGCAGACGTAAAGCAGCACATTTCAGATGATGCGATATAATGATGAGGATGAATGTAATTTTAACGACTAAAAACACAGCCACAAATCTTTGATCCATATAATTTTTGGACTTTTAACAGAATTAATTTTGGCTGCATGCAACGGCAAAACACAATAGGAAATAACAATAAACATCATTAAAAGAGACAAAAAAAAGAAATCATGTAACTAAGATAAAAGCACACGTCAAGGAAAAATGACCAAATCAACAAAATCTGTAAGTCTACAAAATCTGGCAGGCAAATCGCTCCAGTTCTGAAAATGCTCGCTGTGGTATGAAGTTGTGCAAAAGAAAACCAGATTGCAGCTGTACTGCAGAGACCTGCGCACAGTGAAATTGTCCCTACCGACTCCCTTACAGTCAAGATGGCCGCAAGGAAAATAAAAATAAGGATTTGTTCATCTCATATTGTGTCTTAGATTAGTGGATCAACACATATTGGGTATTGAATTAATCTGCAGATGCTTCAGTTCCAAATGAGACTAAACTTTTCTATGGATGTGAGTTTTTAAGCCACAATGAAGGCCAAAATGTGGCCTGCAACAGATGGTAAGACTTGTTGTTTTTAGCCAAGCTAATTTTCGAAAAGACTTGGGGCTCCTACCAGCTGGTTAAGAGGAGAGAGGAGTCAGCTTTCAAAAGCCCTTTTTACACAGAGATTGTATTATAGGCCTGCTACATAGTTCCTTCCTGATGCCGCCTTTGCATTTTTACACAGAACTAAACAACAATGGCATCATGCCGCTCCAGTGTGTGATAACAGACAGCATGCCAGCATCACAGAATCAAAAGAGGTGTGGCAGGCGTGACGTAATACAACAGCTTCAGCCTTAACGTGACATAAAACATACATAATAGGAGCCCTTTATCAACAATAACAGTGGTATAACATGGAAATAACAATCATTCACCATCTCTGTTATATGCCAGCTGATCTCATCCTCTGCTTGGAGTAAAAGGATTCCCGGACCTTATTGTTTTCCCAATTTGCGGACATTTACGGCAGCTGTCAGTCTTCTTCAAGTTAGCCGCTAACTGCTAACAACTACTTTTTAAATCTCCCGGGGTGGGTTGCAGGCATAACACATTGTCAACGCACCACACCCATAATGCACTTGATCCTGTCCTGTTGGTTGTTGTGTTTATACAGACGCTGTTAGTACCACCCATGGCGGCTTAAAGGCGAGACGCTCTGCCCCCCATTCCACAGATGTACTTCATATACAGCACGGCGAGGGGGCATAAGGGTGTGATATTTCCACCTTGAACAGGCAGTGTGGAAGGGGCTAATGATGGTATAAAACAGTCACCAACCAACACAGATTTTTCGACAATTGTAAATCACTGCAACCACAAGAGCTCCTTGAGCATACAGTCATCTATGTGCACACAAGATATTAGGCTGATTGGTCCAGTAGTATGTGAGATTAGCCAGACAGATACAGTCACTCATGCATGCACACACACAGCCAAATGCATGATCCCCTCCAGGCTTATGCCTAGCAGGGATAACAAATATATACAGCATTCCTAAGCAAACATTTGACTAAACCTGAGTGTTGACTTTTGACATATAATCAGATTTCCAACGGGAAACCTGCTTAAAGCCGCCACTATGTGCTGTGAATTGTCTTTACCTGTTCAGGCAGTCATCCATGCATCCCTTTTCATTCGAGTCTTCACGAGGTTTACAGTTGCATGTAGTTGTTTCATAACCAGAGAGAGGCTTCACATCCACATAGACATCTGTGACACAAATGGGGGATTACAGTTTTACATTTACAGTTATTAACACTGTCATAAACTGTGACCAGCAGTGGGAGCATTGAGCATTTTTAATTTCTGTTTTACAAACAATGCATGTAATTAATGAAAAGGACTACAACAGTCAAAGCAACCAACATACTGAAACAAATATATGCAAGCACACAAACTGATCAGGCTACAAATTACACTATGGTTTAATCACTGGAACAAAGCCGGACACTCACTTGATCTGATCTTTTTATAAAGGGGGACATCCGGCCTCTTGTAAAGCTGAAACACAAAAACAGAACAGTTAACACAAAGGGGTAAAAAACAGAAACAAATAATTATGTGGGACACTATGGGGACTGTATCTTTTGAAACAATCTGTTAGTAGTTTACTGTAAGCACAGGAAAACCCTACAAACACTTATTGATGATTGATTACCTGATCGTGTTTCCACAGCCATAGGATGTCATAAGGCAACTGGAAATCAATGCGCTTCTGTCTCAGGTACTTCCCTGAATAAACAAAGCAGGGGAAATTTGGGAGGAGAAAATGAAATTGAAACCTAAAAGAAGATGGAAGCAACTTTTACATGTACACAGTCATATATATAAATCACATTTATATTCACAGACGCTATTAAAATGAGAAGTTCGACCTCTTGATGAAACATTTTGTGTGTTTCATCTCATCATAGCTGAAAATACAGGCCTGTAGTGACTGAAAAGGGAAGAGTCATGTTCCTAGAAACAGGTTTACTGAGTAATCTGGATAGTTTTGATAAGTGACCCCAGAGGCCCTGGGGAACTGAAGTACAACGAGCCGTTGTGGATTTTAGACTGAAAAACTGACTACAGGGTTACTTAAGGCAAATAAATAATAAGAACTTATAAGACTTTTATAATGTCTCTCAGAATGACATTTGAGTCCATTTTTACACTAAAAATTGTAGGAAAAAAACATGAACTGACATCAATTACTTTACTTTTGCCCAAATGTTTATTTTAACAGAAAAATGACTTTTTTGTCTCATGGTGGAGATGAGGGTACAACAGAAATAGGAAGTACCTGCCATTTGTTGGCAGGTTTTCTTGGTGATTTTGTGTTTCTCACTCTGCACGTGGGATTCCACTGCCATGATTCCCATCGTGCCGAGTTTGAAATTTTTCTTTGCATAATATACATTGAGCCTCATATGCATTGCCTTGTACCGGTTTCAGACATGCCACAGGATCTTGGTGAAACAGCCAATTTTTCATTGAATTTGCACTCCCTGGGTCATCCAGGGTACAGTGACAGCAAGCTATCAGAGCGTGGATCCTCCATCCCGGCCAGAAACAAAATATGATTGTGGTTTGATCCACTGTCCTGATCTGAGTGGCGTTAATGCGAGAGGAATTGGTAGATTATTTTTAAAAAGTAGATGTTGCCAGTTATTTGACAGTTTACAATACAACATTTGAAAAACACCAAGCTTTTCCATGACATTTCAAGGACCCAAAATAAAGGTCCCCCCCCCCCCCCCACCTGCCAAGCGTTGAAACTGCCTGTTTAAATAGAAACTACAGGGTGCAGTGCAAAAAAAAAGTGATTTCAATTTGAGACTTACCAACATGTATAGGAGCTGGAAACAATCCATACTCATGTTCCCCAGGTATGTATTCAAGCTTCTCTTTCTTTAGCTGCAGGAGCTGACTTCGGGGGCTACAGGGATTGGTACAGAAATGATATGATATAAGAGGCAGATCACAAGCACTCCAGAGAAGCTGTATATGGGGCACTGACTTCTAAAGTAAACATCAATATCAGAAGATTTAGTTTAAGATTTCTTTGCAACTCACTCTTCAGTCTTGTACACATCAGAGTAAAGTCCCGCCTTCTGAAACTTCTTCTTTGGAGGTCTGGCTGCTCTCTTCTCCCGTTGGCTGGTTATGGGTATGGGCGGAGCTTGTTCCCTGGAGACAGTGCTGGGGCGTTCTGGGGAGCTGTGGCCATCTGGCTTGCTTTCCATTGAGCTAAAAATAGAACCATGACTTGATTTCTAGTGGTGACTGTATTTAATAAATGTTCCTTTATATGAATCCTAACATTAGTACTCACTGTAAATGTTTGTCAGTGTGCCATAGCTGAGACTTTCAGGTATGAAGGTTAATGTGCAACAGTGTGGTGAAAGACTGCTTACCCACGAAAGTGCTGGAGTTCGTCCTGGGTAAGCCAGCTTCTTCCAGTCCCAGCTCTGGACCTTGCTACCAGGTTGCCCAGGTTCTCCTCTCTGTCTGGCAATCGCTCCTCAGTCTCTTCTACCTCCCCATCCTCTTCTTCCTCCTCTTCTTCCTCATCCCCATCTCCGTCCCAGTGCTTTCTCTTCTGGCCTTTTCTGCGCTGGCCCTGGACTACCGACTCTATAGCATCTGTCACAGTGTCCCCCTCCCACCCTCGGCCCCCTGCTGGCCGTTCTGTCCCTCTGTCCCTGTGCCGGGTCTGATTCAACTCAACCACTGGCGGAGGGGATGGCGGTGGGGAGGGTAGCGGGTGTTTCCTGGGACGTCCAGGGCCCCTCTTCTTCACTACGTTGTTCCCTGTACGAGCCTGTCTCTGCAGCTTCTTGGCACGCAGGATTTTGTTGACATGGTGCAGGCTGTGTTTGGATGGCTGTGCCCGATGGGAGTGGTGGGGCAGAGAGGCATCCAGGCAACAGTCCTGAGAGGGGGAGAGGCAGGAGGAAGAAGCGGAGCCGTGGGAGTGAAACAGTGAAGGTTGGTGATGGTGCTGCTGCCGGTTGTGTACAGATCCCTCAGGCCCTTCAGGGGGCGAGAGGGCAACACCTCTTGTCTGGACACCTGATGAGCCTAGTCAAAGGAGACGAAAAAATTGATACTACATATGTTGCACTAAGTATTAAAGCACAGAACACACATTTTAAGCAATTCCTAGCATTTGTAAGTGGCTTTAGAAAAGATGAGACAGTCAACAAACTGGGTGATACTGTGGCTATGCATAAGCTGAATGACAAAGCAGTCTCTGGCTGATGTTTATTAATTTCAACTTTTTAGGGTTTTCCCTGGCTCAAAATCAGGCGGAGGTGATACCATCCTGAGCATGTGTACACACGTGCATATCTACTGTGGCATCAACTGGCTCAAGCAAACACTTATTTACAAGCAACATATTTTGGGAGTCCTGTCTGGTGTTCCCAACAAGACCCTGGACAGGCTCCTCTATGTGCAGAACTCAGCTGCCAGGGTGGCACACCAACCGCACTCTCATCTAACATCACTGGCTTCCGGTCAAATCCTGCATCCACCTACGAATCCCTCCATAGTCTTGCCCCCCAGTTCCTGTCTGACCTCCTCCACTCCTATACCCTGTCCTGGAACTTTTTCCAATGCTTTCAAATTCATGCATTCATCAATGCAGTTAACTTCTTAAAATAAAAAAGATGCGGGCCACATATTATTGAACAGAACATGAATTGCATACTGTTTCAAGGGAAATATTACAGTAGGCTATGCAAACACTGGACGCTATGCAGACGTGTGTATATCCCATATAAATGTATATCCCACAATGGACAAGCATGAGCATCCGCAGATGGTTGTAATCCGACTGGCACCCCCTGGTTCAAAATTGAGGGTATGGAGGTAGGTTGAAGGGGAAAGGAACCTGGACAAGAGCCACACTGTATGCAAGTAAAATAATCTGTTTATTCAATTATAGATCACCAATAATTTCATATGCTATTTTTTTTTTTAAAAAAAAGAGAAAAATAACGTGTTGAAATCAAACATTTTGATGCATTTTGATGCATCGATTATCGTTTTATGATCAAATCGTTACCCTCTGAATCGTAATGAAATCGAATTGTGAGGTGTCTGGAGATTCCCACCCCAACACCTGACAATATAAATCTGTATTAAACGATGGACGTCAGTGAAAAGGAGACGAATAATGACCTCATCAGCTGTTTTTCATATTTATAGGGCCAGGACCAGTCCAGGAAAAATCAGATGGCTCTTTTCTTCCTTTCACTGTTTTGGCAACACCTTTCCCAGTGCATTGTGCTGATTACAACACAGTGCCACCACACTGGTGTAACACAGCTATTCCAGTTATGAATAAGAGCCTTTTGTCGAAAGCTGGAGGCGGGGTGAAATCTGACGTAGGTGGCCGCCTTGTGATACATTATACAGGAAGAGCCCTGCTTTTATGACAATTTGGAAACCACCAAGACACCTGGAGTCAACAGAAAGATTTGTTTGACACTGCTTTACACCTCTAGCAACAAGTACTTGGCTTACACAGCATAAATGTCGATGTTATCCCTACCAAGGTGATATTTGTAACAAGAATTCAATGGTAAAAGTGGTCGTAGAGTGATAGTACATAGAGTAGTTTTCTTCATTTATTCACCATCCCTCAACTGCTCCATATTTTCTCTGACTCTCCTCCTGACACTTTATATCATTTTCCAATTTTGCATCTTCCTTCAAATCTCTTTCCTCTTTTACATTATCCTTAAACTCATATTTCACCCTCATCTTTCACACTTTCCCTTTCCTATTTCCCATCTTTTGACGTTACAAGACTCACTTACAAGCTTCACTTCCCGCACATCTTCCTCTCCTCTTCTTGTCTTTTCTCCTCATTAAGATTGTTCTCCTGTGCCTCGTCATCCTGACTTCCTCACCCTCTCCCTCCTTCCTCTCCTTGACTGACCTTAGAAAACCCTCTTCTACATCTTTTCATTTGTCACACACTCACCCATGTCTTCCAAGAACCTTGACTTTAATGGAATTTGATTTTAAACAGAAATTCTATCATTTATTCATATTTCAAATCTGTCTTAACATTGACCTACAGTGGAAAAGTTGCAAAAAGGCTATTCATTATTCAGTTATTCATTAAAAATGATAATTATTTAAATTAATACATCTTTACTACACTAGGAACTAGTTACTGCACTACCAACATACGTCTATCAGAAGCATCATTATGTTTCAACCATGGGGCAAGGATCAATGAAAGAGGGTTACCCCATGACCCATAAAGACTAGACACAGCGAGATCAGTAAGCCCACACGTGACCCAAGTCAGCGGGTAAGAGAGGGTCAAAGGGGATTGACTGATTAACTAACTTATCAGAGTGGACAACAGTTTTAACCATTGCATGACCACTGCCCCACCCCCTGTGTTGTATGAACAGCTTGGCATGTGGTCATGATGGGTTACCTTGCATGGTCTGGTGCAGGTTGTCATGCAGGCATAATATGGCTTATGTGAAGCTAAAGATGGTAACTTTAATGAAAAAATAACTTTTTTGTATTCGCTGAAACTATCACTATCATACTCCTCTGCCTACTCTATTGTCTTGTAGCATTTATCATAGCCTAAGTTCATGTGAACAAAAACAAAAAATCAGAGCCAAAGAGTCTCTAAATCAGCTGTCAATCATGTCAATCGTTGCTTGTAAACTTCGGTCAAACTGTCAAACTAGGCAGCACTGATCAAATATGAACCACGATCCCATTACTGCATGGTCTATTTCCCACCTCAAATGTTTTTAGAAACATATTTTAATGTACTGTATAGGTGTAAAAGGAGCAAGTTTGTGAGCAAGCACTGCCCACCAGCCCAACTTTCTCACTGTCACTATATTCTGAAAGAAGTACACAAGACAGTCTGTGAAATCATGTCACTCCTCCCCTCCTACACCACGGTCAGCAGCAACCAATCAGAGCCAAGGAGTCTCTAACCTGGCTGTCAGTTGCTCTGTGAACTGCAGTCAAAACAGGCAGCGCTGATCAAATATGAATCACGATTCTGTTACAGCATTGCCTATTTCTCGCCTTAAATGTTTTCAGAAACATATTTTAGTGTACTGTTTGGCTGTAAAGTGAGAAAGTTGGTCCAGCTGGTGGGCACTTTAGTCGACTGTATCCAACATGGCAGCCAGGTCACAAATGTTCTCATTGATTCATATCAATGATAATTGATTCATATTTCTTGATCTGTTTCAAAACCAGCCATATATGATCAGCACTGCCTTGTTTGACAGCAGTTGACGGAGCGACTGACAGCAGCTAGAGACCCTGGGCTTTGATTGGTTGCTGCTGACAGCGGTGCATTCTGATTCTAGTGAATGCCATTTGAGGCTGTAGGAGGGGAGGAGTGACATGATTTTACAGACTGTCTCATGTATTTCTTTCAGAATATTGGGACAGTTTCAGCAAATATGATACAAAATTATTTTCATTTCAACTATCTTTAACAGTGGGTGATGGAAACAAATATTTATTTGCATTTTCTTTTGTTGACTTGGAAAGTCATTTAAAATCCTAACATACATACCTTTTCACACCCGCTCTTTTATGCTACACCTTATCTTTTGTCTCCCTTGCAGTCATTTTCCCCACTCTCTACCTACACCTCTGTCAGTATGCATCCATCTACTTCCATCAGTTCCCACTTGTCATGTGTGCGAGCCCGGTCCCCACCCTTGGCCTCCTCTACCTTCACAGTCTGCGACCGCTGGTTGACCCTGAGTCCTGAGCTCTAATCCAGGATTACCCTGACATGGTTTGAACTGCATCATGCTGCCTCAATGGGGACCTTACAGCTTCCCACCTCTCTTACTTGCATGCACACAAACAAAAACACCTAGCCCAGCAGTGCTCACACACAGACACACAGGCACAGTAGTCTCAGTCAGGGGGCATGCGGAGTCACACTGATGGAGACCATCACTAAGGCGATGTGTCTTACATCAGCAACATTAGCTCAGTGCAGGTGCTGGGTGTACTGAAGAACAGGACTAGGCCTCACACTGTGGGCTTTTGAGGGAAATGTCTACTAAATATAGCATGTTAACAAAACACTCCACCCCTTTTGCTCTGGCAGGAATGCTATATCAACTGTGGCCAACTGCGGCCATCCACACTCACAGAGGAGCCAGTTTAAGTCATTACATATGCTTTTTTTGCCAAGCCTGTAACCACTAGTAAGAGCTACCAAATGTCAGAAAGTGTACACACAGGGGATGTCACCGTCTTTCAAGGGGACTTTTTTTCACTAAAATAAGTGGCCCGTTCCACTCAGTATTTTCTTTGTACAGATGGGAGACAGCTGAGAGAACTGCAAAGACAGAACACATAATTTTGTTGTTTGATCTAACCATGACTGAGGTATGGATGGTTCCAGCTGTAACCACTACACTACTCCTCAGCACTATGAAGGATTTTCAGGAGATATGCAGGCTTCACTGAGCAGAGATCAAGCAAGATTTGAGAGCCTACTTGCTGTGCCATATGGCAATGTCTGAAATGGTTATTGCCCAAATACATAGTCCTGGAATCAGTGCGGGATCTAATTGATTGCACACTGTTCCAGTTTCACCGTGACTGTGCCAAGCCATAAAGCTCATCAGACATCAGCCAATCATATTCAGCCACAGGATTCTTGATACAACTGCATGCACAGAACTATTTTTGGAACAAGAATTTGGTGCACAATTGACTCCAATAACCTTTAACAATGTCAAATTTAATTTGGGTCAAAAGATTTTCTGCACTGAATATCTCATCACACTCAAGCGTATAAGGCTACATGAATTATAAGGGATTCAATGCAATTAATAGGCACATAAAATGCATATAGCTCCCAGCTGCCATTGTTATTGGTTACTATAGCCTTTTTTATTCTGAATGAACTAAGTAGATGCTGTTGTAACCTACAGTATCAGTGCATGCTCTGCTGTAGTCAGCCCACTCATATAGATCCCTTTACAATTTGACTCAACAAAATTAGACTTACCTATCTCTCTCCTTTCTGCTGATGTTGAGCGGTCCTTCCTCATCGGCCGGTCCATGCGGGAGAAGCTGGAGCTCTCTGTGACTACCTCAGGCTTTCTGTTCCTGCCACTCTTCAGCGTCGTACGGGTGAGAGCAGAGGCAAACAGATTTGTAAGGTTTGGAGAATCATGGGCTCCAGGCTCTACATCCTCCGTGGGGGTGAGAGGCTCCTCGTCCTCGCTGTCCGAGCAGCCAGCTGGATCTTCAGCCCGTCCATCAGAAAACGGACCCTGGCCAGGTGCCACATGACCTCGTGAAAGTTTAGAGTAGTCTGCCTTGGAGCTGCCCATCCTGAACCAGGACTCCACTGGGTGGTGACCTTTTGAGTTGCTACCTAGTGAAAGCCTGGAGGGGCCTAGACAGGACATGGAGGTCTCTTTGCGCTTGTACCTTTCTGCAGATGAGGATGAGGATGAAGAAGGGGAGTTGGCAGAAGTGGAGGCGGCTTGCTTGCTGGCGCCGGCGCTGGAGGTGTCTCGTCCAAAGCGGCATCGTTGTAAAGACTCTGCCATTCCTAAACTGCCAGCTCGCTCCCCTTTCCCTGATGCTGCACTGTCAGAAATCCCTGTACTAGCCCGGCTACCCGATCCTCCTCTTGGTGCTTCCTCTCTGTCCTCCTCAGCACAGCGCTCTCTGTGTTTGTGTCTGTGTTTGTGTTTGTGATGCCAATTAAAGGAAAGCTCAGAGGACATAGGTGGATACAGGACAGGGGACCTTCCTCCTCCCAGGTACTCCTGCCTAAGCAGCTTATGTTTTTTCTTGTGAAATTTAGAGGGGTTCAGCAGGAGATGTGAAGGGTGGTGGTGATGCATGTAAGATGTGGGGGGAGGAGGGGGAAAAGATGGTGAATGGTGAGAGTGGTGGGATGGGGCTGTGTGGGGCGACTGGTGGTGTGGGTGGGGATACAGAGCACTAGCTGGAGGATAGCCTCTGTAATAGCCCAAGCCCAGGGGCCCAGAGGAGTAGGGAACGCTGTAGGAGGGGTGGTAGAAGCCTCCACTGGAGAGTGGGAATCCAAGCCCAGGTACAAAGGGAACCTCAGACATGGACTCCCTCAGTTTGGGAGGGCGTCCCCGCTTCTTCTTCATGTCTGGTTTACGAACATAGTGCAATGGGTCACAGGAGTATGCAGGATGGGAGTAGAAGCTGCCAAAGTTAACCCTGAAGATTGTAGGCAGGAGGTCTCTGTGGACATAGTGATGTGGAGGAGGGCCGCCTGTGCCTCCTATGCCACCAGTGGCCCTGCTCCCCACTCCTGGCACTCTACTTGTTCCTGCTGCTATGCCTATTCCACTGCCGAGCCTGTGCCCTGTGGTACGGTGTGCTATCCGTATTTCACTCAGTCTCATAACTATCTCATCCAGCTCAGCAAGAAAGTCAGGGTCATGCCGTCGGGAGCGCAGCTGCAAGTACTTCTTCTTGCGTTTCCTTTTCTGTCTCTTTAGCTTGTCATAGCCGGGGCACCCATGGCTGCGGCGTTTGCACTTGTGCTTATGTTTCTCTTTGTGTCCTATTAAGGAGGAGGCGGGAGCTGCTGGGTGAGGTCTCCTGGGATCAGGTGATGACCGTGCCCCGTGAGGTGATGGAGAGGGTGAGGGATGCTCCATGAGCACAGCAGAGTGACGCCGCCTGCCTCTGGAATTAAGCCCCACCCCTGGACCCATAGCTGAACCAATGACCCCGGGCATTAATAATCCACTGCCCATCCCCGGTGGAATACCAATTGCACCCAAGCCTCCCGCACCTCCGGCTTTCTCACCCCGGTCAGAGGTGCTGTTATTGTCCGTTCCTATACCACTGTCACTGGGCACTGTCTCCTCACTATGTGACTCACTAACTGGTGACGGAGTGGCCTCTTTTAGCTCACTCAGGGGGGCAGGGGAGGTGGGATGGAGCGGCCTAGGAGGGGAAAGCTTATGATAATGGTAGTGCTGCCTGTAATGATGGTGGTGGTGATGATATCCACGGCAAGATGACTTTTTCTGGGAAGCTGCTGTGGCCGTAGATGATGACATTGAGCCCAACCCTGGGTTGCGAGGATTAGGAGCTGAAAAAGTTGGGGGAGGGAAGGAGAACGTGTTGTGGCCATGATGGGAGTTAGAATAGTGAGAGTGACCTGCAAAGTGCACTGAGCCTGGCTCCACAAAGCTGGCATCGCTGATGGGACTGTGGCCTCCACTAGACTGTGACAGGGAGGGGGAGGGAAAGACCTCTGAAGAGGAGAGCTGGTGCTGTTGCTGGGACTGTGATTGATGATGATGGAGAGGGGAAGTGGTGTTTGGAGACAGAAAGGGTTCTGGTGGTGGTGTTGAAGCTGTGGCATTAGCCGATTTTGGTTTCCGGCCTCTTCTCTTACCCATGTATATTGTGCCCTTTTTACTTACGTTAATTTGTGGCCCTAGTTTTCCTCCAAAAGAAGCAGCCAAGGAGGACAATGATTGGGTCGCAGCTTCCACAGAGCCAACCACCCCACTGGTAGTACATTTAGGGGTGTCTTCTGGTCTTGGGCCTAACAAGATTTGACTGAGAATACGCTTTCGTTTCATACTTTTCATCTTATTGATCTTGCCTATAATAGTTTTCATGATAAGCTGCCCATTTCCTTTGCTGCGGAACCGCTTGTCTCCCATGTCCCCTGACTCTGGTGCCAACGTGGGAGGCTGACCCTCCTGGGGTAAGGTAGGAGGAAGGCGCTTGGGGCGTCCACGTTTTCTAGGCATAGGTTTAGGGGGGTTCAGGTCCACCTCTGGGTGAAGAACAGGGGGGTCCTGCTCTTCTTTGGACTTCAGTAAAGATGAAAAGACCTTGGAGGGGGCCAGCTTATTAGGAAGGCACCCACGGGCCGGAGCGTCAAGCCTTGGCATTTTGGACTTCGGCCTCCCCCTCTTCTTAGGCTGGGATGGGAAGAGCTGTGACGCTGGACTTTGTGGCACAGGATTTGGTTTGACCTTATTTGGGTTGGGAGGCCTGCCCACAGGTCTTTTAACCAGCGGTGATGGTGTGTCCAAACTTGAAGATAAAGGCATGGTGGTTTTGCTCTGCTCAAAGGGACTGTCCTGGCCTGCTCTTTGACCCTGTGCCTTGTTCATAACACGGGTCCAGCGAGGTTTCCTGCCCCTGCGTTTTTTAAGGGGTTTGCTGTCCTGCTCTGCTGGAGAGTCTATGGATGAATCAGGAGAATCATCTCTTAGAGGCGTTGGTGGGCTTTCATCCTCATCTGGCTCTGGTGAAGAAGATGCCCTTTGTCTTACAGGCTCAGGGGGACTGCTAGTCCGACCAGGTCGACTACTATCCCGATTTGGACTGCGCTTACTTGGACTAGAGCTCTTCCCCCTTTCAACTCGCAGTGACTGATTACTAGCCCCCTTGTCTTTCCCTTCTGGTTTTCCTGATCCTGTTGGAGGAGGGCACTTGGTTAAGTCTCTGGGGCCGTCACTGTCCTGCTCCCTCTCACTTGCACTGCTTTCCTCTGCCAACGCAGGACTCTCTCGTGCATGGTGTCCTTGTGAGGGAGCAGGGGAGCCCAGGTGACTCACTGCACTCACTGTCCTCTGCTCAGCTGAAGCGCTGGAGGATGAAGAAATGGGACAAGATGGTGAAGATGTGGTGTGGGGTAGGCAGTGAGCTGGACGTGACTGTGGTTTAGAAATGCTACTGTTGCTGTTGTCGCTGTTGCTGTCCTTTGACATGGCTGACAGGCGGTTATTGCCACAGGTGAGTCCTGGGCTGCTGCTGCGATTACTGCTGCTGCTGATGCTGTTACCGCTGCTGCTACTAGCTTTCTCAGGCCCCTCTACATCCTCCTTCCTCAGTGGTGTCAGGGGAGGTGAATTTTCCATAAAACTGTCCTTGTTCCTGGAACCATAGGGCCGACCAGGTGGTCGTGACACAGGAGGTGGTGGAGAAAGGTGTACCATTCTTGAATATGTGTTCCTATTGGCCATAGCCCTGTCTCGTTGCTTGGCTGTTGGGGCCATGAAGCCTGAGCTTGGGAGAGGAGGAGCGGGGTCAGTCTTTGCAGGTTTGGCTGGCTTAGGGGTCTTTGATGGAGGGCAAGTCGCTATGAGTTGAGCTAATTTCTCGGTGACTGTGGGTGCTCCCCAATTTTGACCACCCTTGTCCTTCTCTCTCTGACTTTCAGTGCTGTAGGTGTATTGAGGAGGTTTAACAGCTTCAAAGCTGGGTTCTTTTGATGTGGGGAGTGGTGGGGAAGGTGAAGATGTCCGGGCGTTGGGTTGTGGAGTTGGTGTTTTTTTCCCAGGGGGATGTGTTTTGCTGTCTGGTGGAGGGCGGTGAAGGTTAAGGGGTCTCTCAGATGTGGCGGTGGCTGCTTTCATGTCTGGCTTTGTATCAGACTTGCAATCCATCTTTGGTGATCCCTGCAAAAAAAATAAATAAATAAAAAATAGAAAAAGAGATGGGAAGTTAATCATAGGTGGTAACTTAAGAAATACATTGTCCAATCTCTTAATGACATTGATGCATATATTGTTTTTTTTCTAAACAACTATACACATTTTCAAGTACTGTACTAAAGTCATATGCTGATATCTAATGACAAATTTGAAAGAAAAGTGGCAAAATGGAGAGCTGCTATGGCACCAGCGCCACTGAACCCAACACATCTATAACCCCAGCGAAAAGTACAAACTATCAATCAGAAACAGGTTTCAATACCCCTTTACACACTGCAATCCATTGATAAGATTTTCTGTCTGCTGCTCCCCAGCCATGCCCAGGGGGGAAGTTACACTCAACTCAATAACACTTATCAGGGTCAGATTGGGGACAGAGAGGGAGAGCTAGAGAGGGGGTCATGTAGGGGAGGGGGGTGGAGAGGACATGGCCGTGCAGAGACAGAGGATAGACGACACAGACGGAGGGAGATTGGAGGGGGCGGTGCATGATGAATAGAGACAGGCCAACAGAGAAAACAAAGAAAACTAAAGAAGAATTTATGCTCTGCTCTTTATCTGTGCAATAACATGGTAATTACTACGGTAACCTTTTCGTGGACCGCTGCCTTACTGACCACTGACCAATAACATTTTAAGGAAGTAAACACAAGTATGTACACAAAATTAATATAGTGGACAGGCTGGATGTCAACACTGAATGTTTACTTTTGGCAGAGTGTGAATCAATTGCTGAATCAAAATACATAAATCGAGTGTTATCCCTTCTTACCCTTTTTGCCGGAGCGCTCCCATTCACTTGGGAGGGTGACAGGGTGGTAGTGCTGGCAGGAGGAGTAGCAGGAGGAGGTGGCGTCGGTGCTTTAGCAGAGGGGGTTGATGAAGACGATGAGGCAGGTCTGTTGACACTGGGACTCTTCTCCTTATCCTTTTCCCTGCCATGTGAAGGACTCTGGCTCTGAATGCCTGCCCCATCACCTGTAGCCGCTGCACGGTTTCCACGAGCGCCGCCACCTCCACGCCCCGTATGCCTCACAGTGGCCCTGAAGGCTGGTCGGCACACGTAATTCTCCAAGATCTTAGGAGGCTTCTTCATGCGCTTTGCTTGAAGGCCAATCTTAAGTTTGACATTGCCCTCAGACAAGCTGCTCTCTTTGATGGAGAAATGGGACTGGTCACCGCCAGCACCTCCTGGCCCACTTGCTCCTGCCCCTCCTGCACCTGCAGAGGCAGTGGCGGTTCCTTCCTTCTCTCTGTCTCTCTTCTTCTCCTCCTCTTCTTCTTTCTTTCCACCCCCTCCCTCCTTCTCTCGCTCCCCTGAAGGGGCACCTGAGAGGAGAGGGGGTGGAGTTGCAGTTCCTCCTTGATTTTTTTGATCCATCAGAACTTCAAGGGGTGTACAGGTCCACTAGGGAGGGGATGTTGTGGATACCAGGTAGAGTTTTTGCTGGGGGATGGGATAGGGGTTAAGGGGGAAAAGGGGGAGGGGGATAACGGTGAGGGTGAAGCTCTCCTTGTTTTGAGGTGGCTTCTCTCCCTTCCTTGGCTGTCCAGCCCTCTCTCTCCGTCCTTCAACTGTTGAAGTAAAGACAGGTGTAGCAAGGAGAAAGAAGGAAAGGGAGGGTGGAGGGGGGAAATTTCACATTAGTCACCACAACACAGAACATCAACCAAACATTGACAGTTTTAAACAGCGCCCTGCAACAGAGAAGTATAAAATGTCCTATGAATGATGGTGGAAAGCAGACGAGGGCAACCATTTTTATCATCTATTTGGTTAGAGGCCGTCCTTCATCCTGTCTGGGTGACTTTTTATGGTGTGTTCGTCCTCACAGCCTATAACAATCTGTGACCTATTTACACAGCCAAGGATCTTCTACCTGCGAAATGTAACCTTAAGCTCAAGGACTCTGAATTGTCCACCTGAGAACTACAAAGCCCATAAGATCTAGAGTCAATACTTAATCCCACATTGCTGCCACATCTTTCCGAGGTGTTACAGGATAAGATGCCAAGTGAGCAATCCCTTAAGTCTCCTCATTAGCTGCCGTGAAAACGGGTGCCTGTGATGGTGGCAAAGTGCTTATACCCTATGTTAGCACAGCAGCAGCAGAGAGCAGCATGTTTCTTAATTGTGCTCCTTAGAGGGCAGCCCAATTCAATGAAGTTGTCTACAGCTCCCCGTGGCCACTGAGTGATTTAATGCGGATTCGCCCCCAAGCAGGTGCTTTCTCTGGGTGAAGTCATTTGGAGGCAATTCAGAACTGTGACCTCAGCACATTGGGCCCTCTGGGACTAGACAGAGGATCCGGCCGCCTTTCCCAGCCTTCGCCAGCAGCAACTGAGAGTGAGTGATAGAGCGTCAACGTGCCGGCGGTTTCTCTGCGCCCTACATTAGTGGAGAGCACTAAAGGAGCCACTTAATGGAGCCTGAGGAAAGTCATACAAGTCGACACATCACTAAAGTGTCACAGCAAGAGAAAAAAAAAAGAAATCTACCCTACATGGAGTCTTAGACCATGTTTGTTTTGGATTACGACTGTGGAAAACAGTAGTAGAGATTTCTTTTTTTTTGTCGAACCACACAGTAAACGCAGCACGATTTTTTGGAGTCTGGCCTGAAGTTTCCCCACGCCCTCTTTTCTGTGTTTACTTCAATTACTCACTCCATTTCGCCTCAACTGCAGACTCCCCCTTGCTACACATACCACACTCAAATCACACCTCCCTCTTTTCTTTAACACTCCATCAATCTCTGTGTTCTTTCACCGTTTTCTTTAAGCTTTTCCATCCTCTTCCTCCTCTATTTCGCAAACTTGGAAAGCAGTAGTAACAGCACACAAACTAAAGTCACTGTGTTCCTACTTTAATCAGAAACACATTTCACCCACCGCTACCCCCCCCAACTCTGTTCCCTGTGTCCTTCTCTCACAGAGTGACAAATGTTCTCCTCATTCTTTTATACTAAGCGCTCGCACTGATACTAGCTGCTTCCGCTGCCTGACAGCAGCTATGCCAAAAATAAGCTGCTGTAGCACCTAACTCTTTGAGAGGCTACTGACACAACTCTAAAGAAAAGCTCGGCTCCCCGAGAGTCAAAACATTCCCCTTACCTCACACAAGCTAAGCCAGGTCATTTACTGGCACTTGTCCTCCTGTAAATGATCTGACATTGGGCCGAAGCGCTTTCTATTTTGTGATTAATAAGCCTCCACCATAAAGCATATCACTTTCATGTTTAACACTGGGGTACTTTTGTATTTAGAAAGCAGTGCACTGCAGTCATATTGTGTTGTACAGTCATTCTGCGAAACAAGAGAATGACAACACTGCTTGGTTTTAAAGACAGATATCAGTCATGCCTGTATGTTGACTGCTAATACTTCTAGAGGAATAGCCAGGTGTTAAAGTAAAAAGATGGGCACATAAAACATGAACAAATGTCACAAACTGACTGAAAAAAACAAGGGAATCAATAATCAATGTCAGGCCAACAACCTAAGAAATGGCAGAGCAGGCAAGAACGTAGTAAACAACTTCCCGCGCCCCCTCCCACTTCTTTCCTCCCCTTACTCCCTCCCTCCTTTCACTCCCTCCTCACTTTTGCACACGTTGTTCATAACTGCTGATTTCCCTTTACCCATAGCAATAGTATCCAACCCACCCACCCCCCACATCACTCACATGAGAGCTGGCGACTGCCCTCAGAGCTCCCGTGTCATTTCCAGGGCTTTTACTCCATCGGTGTTAGCACAGAGCCCTGCTCAGGAAGGGGGGGGCAGCCAAATTCTTTTACTACTACTACTATTAGTTTGTATCATCTAAAAGCGGAAGTGCTCAAACATAACTGGCCTTACACTAAAGAGGCTGCTGCAATGTTTAAACTTCGGGGATAACCTGAACTGCAGTAAAGGCTGCAATAAATCGGACCGGAATGACAGGTGTCAGTCGGAGCTGCACCCTGCAAACATGCTCCCTCGGTAGTTCCTTCCGTATTAACTGCTTTAAATACACCGCATAGAAAGTGTGTATAATATTTTACGTAATTACACTTTCCCTTGTGTTATGCAAAAAAACATGGTCGGGCTGAGCAAACCAAATAACGTTATCTGCTTTCGGTTTCCTGTACAGTCAACACTGCCCCTCAAGGGACTAACTCGTGTCTGTGAACGCATCACCCTTAATTTTCTCATATCAACTCCGCAAATTCATCCGTGTTTAGTAATCATAATAACTGTGTGTATGAAAAGGAAATCCGGCCTCAGAGACATGCTCTTGCAGTTTTAAGGTGACACTGCAATGCATGCAGCCGAGAAATAATTTAGCAAACACTGACATGCATGTAAACATTCAATAAAAATCGGCTGAAGGGACTTATAACACTAACTTCTATGCTAGTATGGCAACAACAACAATCAGTCTGAAAACCTATTAAAATGCATCATATCATAATAGTCACTCACCTCTGTAATTGTCCAGAAACGGTGTTCACATTATTTGGCTGTGTCCTCCCTTCGTGTGTATCAACGTGGTGGCCACATATTTTATCTTCCAAGTGCTGAATTGCCAAAAACCAAAACATGAAAACTGTCAGATTTGAGCTTTATATCGATGTTGCTTTGAAAGACATAAATCCAAGGCATGAGCTAAAGCGACAATCTGATATTTTGTCCCAAGTGTCCAAGCTACAATTGTATAACAAACGTTTCTGCTGTTTTCAGATGTGCCAAACAGGTTACAACAGGGTGATAATCTTGAATGCAGCCCCAAATCCCAATCAGAAATCAATGCACACAGCTCCTGACCATCTACGAAAAAACTGATTAACCTTGCCAGCTCCAAAACACAAAGTTGTGATGGTGAAGTGCCAGCATGTAAAGCATCCCCCCCAAAATATGCATTTCCATAATGTGTAAGATAATAACAGACAAGGCGGTAAAGTAAAGGGAATTGCGTGGCCACTTGGCGCTCAATAAAACCCACGCATTGTGAAAGGTTTGTGTTTATTTTGTAACAAGCCAGTAGCTACCATCCGTCCAATAATAGACAGCCTGTGCTACATTTTGTATCAATGGCACTGGCAGCGGCTAACTAGCCATCTATCAGCAGCCTGTTTGAGAGCGATTTAGGCAAATTTCGCCCGGCACAGCTTTAACTTACACTGTATGTAGGCTGCAAATGAGTCGCAAACGCCTACAGCTTCCAAACAATCTGTGTAAACCGAGTGAATATGACACAACCCCGCACAAGTGATGCACATAATCTTACATCTCCGTCACATTCTCGTAGGCACTCGTGTTACTACATCTCAGCTACGACGGCTAACGATGCACTAGCATGTCAGCTAAACCAGAATAATCCCCCGACGTTAGTTTAAGGACAAACGCACAGTTAAATCGACAGAAATACACAGGCATAAAAAATAATGGCGAGTTAAATTCCAGCGGTGTAAAATAACAGATGCAGCGCCGTGTAGGTTATTAAAAAAACACTAACTGTCAACAAAATGGCGGCTGCGTTGAATCAACAGAGACCCGAAATGGATCTCCTTCTATTTCTTCCTCCTCGGTGTTAAAATCCTTTTTTCCTTACAGCAACTGGTATCCGTAATATCTCCCGAGATGCTCCGAAATCCACTCCGACACGCCGTTAGCTAGGCCTGGATGTGTCAGCACGGGCCTCTCTCGTTAATCGGGCCTCCATGTCTACTCAGCCCGTATCGCTACTGTGTCAGTACAACACGGGCATTCTCAGTCCCAGAGAGGAGGGAGGGAGGGAGGGGAGGACGGACCGAGGAGGGCGGAGGGGAGAGGGGAGGAAAGGAGAGGAGAGCAAATGTCGGTCGTACGCGGTTCTTGCGGTCCCTGGTCATTGACAAAAATGTCTGTGTTTCATTATTTCACTATTTTCGGTTGCCCGGGGAGCTGTGTTTTTGGGCCGGTCGAGGGTGTGTTTGCTGGTATGCAACAGTCAACTGTCAAACTGGCGGTGCCTAGTGTCAACATAACGTTACAGTATATAAACAGTAGCCTGCAGACAGGAGGAGGCAACGGGAGCACTTTAGCCTATAAATAAATCATTCTGCTCCATAAGGATGTGAGGTCTCCTCTTCTGCTGGAGCTGAAACGATTAGTCGATGAATCGATCAGTGCGTTGACCTTAAATCAGATGGCAACATTTTTTAAATAATTAATCAGTGATTTTTTAAATTTTTTTATTTTTTTATTTTTTTTGCTTTTCTCCATTTTTCCATCATTGCAAATTAAATAGGCTATCATTGGGTTTTTGAGTGTGGCTCACAAAAATAATCTGAAGGTGTCCATTTGAGGATTCTACGGAAGCAGATTGCTGCCACACCAGGAAAAAATAATGGGTCAGTTCTATGTTATAATGTGAGAAGATTATTGTTCTAACAAGACGTTTTTCACATTATAACAATATATTTTCACATTAAAACGTGATAACTTATATAAGAACGTGAAAAGTTTTAGGTTATAATGTGATAATTTATATCGTAAGAACGTTTTCACGTTACAACATGATCATTTAAATTGTTCAGGTGGTGCACATATACTCCAGTTGTGATTTGACACTTGGCTATTTGCAATGAACAGGCATCAACATGGCCCAAAACACGGATAACATGAAACTATATTGTTATAACGTGAAACTTTTCACGTTTTTACAATATATATTATCACGTTATAACATGAAACATTTCACGTTTTTACAATGTAAATTATCACATTATAACATGAAACTTTTCACATTCTTACAATATAAATTATCATGTTATAATGTGAAACTTTTCACACTTTTACAAAATAAATTATCACGTTATAACGTGAAACTATATTGTTATAATGTGAAAAACTCCTTGTTAGAACAATAAACTTTTCACGTTATAACGTAATACTGATCCATTATTTTTGCCTGATGTGGCTTCCGTAGATAGGATATAGTGATGGCCATTTTTCAATTTTTTGCCAATTAAGAAACTAAAAAAAAACACTAAAATCAATAGTTGTGGTGCTATATTGTCCTCTACTCTTTTTTATTTGTTGCTGCATTCGGCTTTTGTCAGATGTGAAATATATTCTATCGTAGGTTTTGCTCTATTTCAGTAGAGCAGTGGTTTTCAACCTTTTTGTGTCAATGACCCCTAAATTCAGGGGTGTTCAGACTTTTTTTTTTAAATGGGGGCCTAATTGGATAATGTGAAAATACCTGGAGGCAGCTGCTTCTCGCATAAAATGGGTTATTTAAAAAAAATCACAAACATACGACAAACACTGTTTCATCTTTCAGCGAAAATGCATTCAACTTTCCACCACTCCTGAAAGCAGCAGTCCACACTGTCAACTTCACACTTCTTCGCTGTTTACTGTCTGTTAATAAAACATGTTACTTCCGCCTGCAGAGTTCCTGCTTGATGTATGTCTGCACACTATATGATAGTCCTGCCATTGTGAGGTGAAGGGAAAAATGCAAAGTGATCTTGCTTGATTAACCAATATTGTGCAGTGTGCCACATATGGGATACTTGAAAAGTCAAGCCAAGGGCCATGACTGGCCCCCAAGCCAGACTTTGGACACACCTGCCTAAATTGATAGGCCTATAGCAGGGGTGTCCAAACTTTTGCCAGTAAGATAATATGAAAATACCTGGGGGTTGTAACACAAAACACAAATGAGAGAAATGCAACTATTTCATCTTTAAGTAAAAAAAGTATTAAACTTGTCACTGCTCCTGAAAGCAGAGGCCCTTGCTGTCAACTTTACACATTTGCTGTGGCCATGTCTGCTACTTGGCTGGAAATGTCTGCTGCTAGGTAACCACTTGTTTACCGTCTGTTTATGAAAGCACATTAGTTCCACATGTGTAGCCTTTACTTATTGCATGTTGACAAACTATGATATCCTGCCATTGTGAGGTTGACAGAAAAAATTGCAAAATAAACTTGCTTGATTAACCAGTTGTGTGGTAAGCCACATACAGTATACTTTGAAAGACAAGCTGTTTAAAATCAGTCCATGAGCCACAACTGGCCCCCAGGCTGGACTTTGGACATGTCTGGCCTATAGCCTACATGAGGTCACGGACCCCCATGTGATAAGATTTCGCTTCAGGGACCTCCATCTGAAAAGATTTTGGTTGTTAAACATGATGAAGACCAGAATTTTATAGCTTTTAACTACAGCTGAGGAAAAAACGGTGGAGGAATCACCAGAATACTTAGTTTTATGACTTATACTCACATTAGGCTTACCTCTATATTGACTTAAATAGGGAAATAAACTACTCCCCATTTTTCTCGGGACCCCCTGGTACTCCCTAAAGGCCCCCTTGGTTAGGCTAATTAATCAGTCTATAAAATATCAGAAATTTGTTTTTTTTAAAAAAGGCCATCACAAGTTAGGTTGCAAGGTGACATCATTTCTGCAACTTGCTTTTTTTGGCTGACCTTAAAAAATGTTCAATTTACAATGATATAAATTAAAGAAAAGCAGGAAATCCTTACATTTGAGAAGCTGGAACCAACAAACACTTCCTCCTTTTGCTTAGTAAATTACAGACTGTTTTTTAAAATTGTTATTAATGTTATTTTGGCCTTCCGCCTTAACAGGATAGTATGGGTGAAAAGTAACAAGAAAGTGGGGGGAGAGACAGTGGGGACAAGATGTAGCAAAGGACCCAGGGTTGGAATTGAACCCAGCCGCTGTGGTATGGACACAGCCTCACTACGTGGGGCTCACACTCTAGCAGGTAGGGCGCCCCAAATTATGATGATGATTAATTATCTGTTATCAACTACTTGATTAACTGACTTGTTTTAGGACTACATTCTATTTCCCTGTATTCTGCTTTGGAGCCAACAAGTTCTTCTCTTGTATAGGCTACATGCTGTACACTTCTGATATAGGCTGTATTCTGTTTTTATTAGATTAAATTGAATTGGAGTAGACTATACGTATACTGCAATATTCAAGTTAACTTTTCCGTTGTACTCTATTCTATTGAGGTCTAAGGTCTGAAAAAACTGCATTCAACTGATGATTAGGGAGATGAAAGAAGGTGCAGAGGTTGGGGATCACAGGGTTAGCCTTTAATATAGAGAGGAGATCAATGCTGAATCAGATCGGGTGAAAAAACAGAGTACTCTGCATGAAGAAATCGTCTTACCGAGAGCCTTAATGCAAAAGTGTTACTTCATAACTCTTTGAATTCCCATCATTTTGACAACCACTGGCAGCTCAGCGGTGATTAGTTCATGACATCAAAGTCAGTCATTCAGAAAAGCACTTAAGAGGGCAATGTAGCGAGAAGGACACATCACCTCCACATCTCGTCTGCAAACTGCACGGTCCTTTTGTGTGTGGCTTAGAAACGGTGGAGGTGTTGGAGAAGAAAACTAAAAGCTCCTTAGCAGAGTCGAATAAAGCGAGAGCTGAAGCTGCGAGTTATGACTGTGATGCATGTAATGTATTTTATTTTGAAGCAGTCGATGCGGAGGGAAAAGTCTGAGGTGAGAAGCGTGTCTCCTGAAGACAGTGAAGGAGGTAGAGTTGCTTGGCCTGTTTCTCAGATCGCCTGCCTCTCCTGTTGCTCTGTCCTCATGGAGCGAGCTTCTGGGAGTTCTGATGTTGGCAGGAGGCTGTTGTCAACACCGTCTAGGCTTTTTCGGCACACTGGACATGTATCATGCTCGAGAGAGACAAAACAATACAGTTTTTCTTGATTGTTAGGATACACGTAATGAAACTGAAAACCATTTGATCTTCATCATCAACTTCTTAGCACAGCAGAAGTCTTCTCTTACAAATGTGTTGTTTTTATTGGTTTCACACATTTTTCACACCCTTTTTCAAAACAGTTAACACAGATCTCACGGAAAGACCAAAAATAATATGTAAGTAAAAACAACTATTTATAGCTGACAAAAAACTGCTTGCTATTTATGAATCTCTAATACACCTGTGTGAAACTCCTTTGCACAACTCTTCAGTCAGTCCTTATCCATCTATAAAAGATGCCACTTCTCTGTGTTGCTATTGGCAAGCAAAGAGGCGGAAGGTATGTAAAAATATATATAATAATATATACATACAGTATTTCAACAGGGCATCTCAAAAAAATGACAAAAGTGCAGGTGCAGAGTGCAGCTGGGTTTGTTATCTCTACTGAAATTATCTTTGGAGAAAAGAATACAGTTCATGCTGTGATATGCTTGCTTGTGTTTTTTGGCACACACTACAGCCAGTGGCGCACCCAAGAGGAGGCCACGGCCCCCCTGAAACAATTGCTGGCCCCCCTCGAAACAAAAGTAATTGGAGGCCGACATTACTGTCTTCAAGAGGCTCTGTTTAAATGACACTGAAGGTAGTGGTAGCTTGTGAAACTAGACAACCCAAGGCATACAGTGATACTAACCATGCCGGCGTAGCCTGTCGTGAAGGGAGCTGAATAACGCTCCAAATTTAGCATTTAGCATGGCCATTTCCAAAAGGGTCCCTTGAACTTTCACCTCAAGATATCTGAATGAAAATGGGCTCTATGGGTACCCACGAGTCTCCCCTAAACTTAAAAAAGGCTTGTTTCCATTAAATGTTTTGTTCCTTACAATCAGTGTACTCCTTAAAAATAAAGCTCTATATTATTGTCTTTTATAGGAAAAAGACAATCAGCCAATTTAAAGGACAATGAATCGCCAAACACATGTATAGATACATAATGAATTAAAGCAGAATCGTTGTGGAAATCAAAAGGTTAACTGTATTGGTATAAGTCTATTCACGCCAGATAATTAGTTTGACATAGTTTTCAACTAGCCTATTTACTAAAACAGCATAATAGAATGAATGAAATTCAGTACGACTTTTGGTTTTGGTGTGCCACCCAAAGATTTTTAGGGGCCCCATCAGTGGTGCCCCCATCATGAAGAATTTCTGGGGGCACCACTGACTATAACTATGTAAAGTATCAACAAAGAAGCACAAATTAAGTTATTTATAGCTGTATTCTGTTGTAGAATGGGCAATGATTGTTGGAAGAATATATTAAATCAATCACAAGTTGTGTTGTTTGATGGAAATTTTTGCTTTGTCACATGCTTTAATGTTTTGTGAGTGCTCATTTTGGCCAGTGACTTTTAGTTTAATCCTGTGTGTGAACTGTTTTGAAAATGAAACTTCTGAATGGAAAAATGTGTTAAAGAAAATAATAAAAACTGTAAGCTGCAGGCAAAAAGTCAGCAGCATAACAGCATCTAAAGTACAACCCAAGAAAACCTCAGGTAACAAAAACATTTTCTGTGCTGTCGTCACAGCCCTCAAGTCAGGATGTGTGACACACTCTTAAAACCTTCATGACAAATCTAACAGACTCTCAAACCCGTCAACCCACTGACCACATCCACTCCTCGATCCTTACCAGCTCCAGCCAAGGCACTATACATTCACTGTGGAAGTAATGGAGGCAGGGTAGCTTCCTGACAGATTCTCCTGATGAATACTCCTCCCTACAAACGGGACACTCCAGTCTGCAGTCTGCGAGAGACAAACAAGAAAAGTAGAAAAAGAAAGTATGAGTGTGTGTGCATGAAAAACAGACACAGAGAAAACTAGATACAGAGAGCCCAGTCATAACATTTTTTTGATGATTCATAACCCCTCAGATGTGTGTACAGGCCATTATGGTGTAACATAGCGATACTTTTGTAATGTTGTCCTCGGTAATCTCATGCAGCTAACCCAATCTAAGGACGTGTAAATAAAGATTTAGCAGCTTTCATACCACTTTACAATGAGTCATATTTCTTTAACCTCAGATTTTATAAATGCTCAATAAGCCATGTTTCTTTTTAAACAGTAATAAGTCATTATTCGGCATAAATAAAACCATGTGGGGGTTGCCAGGCTGTAAATGATACCTTTCACCACTTTTAAGAAGTAATCTAATCACTCACTACTAAAAAAATACTAAGAGAGGAGGAGGGAAGGTATGATGGGAGGAGGAAAGGAAGTAGTGAAGAGGTAAAGAAAAATGGATAGAGGACACAAAAGATAGGAGAAGGAAAGTAAAAAAGGAAAGTAGGAGGAGGAAAGAAAGAATGAGAGGAGGAACAGAAATATAAGAGGTAAGAAGAGATGACAGGAAAGATAGGAGGAGATAGGGAAGATAGGAGTAAGGAAGGATGAGAGGAGGAAAACAAATAAAAGAGGAGGTAAGGAGCAGCCAGCAGCAGCGAGATGGGAAAGGAAAGGAAACACAGGAGGAGAGAGCAAAGATAGGAGAAAGGGAAAGAAAATGGGATGCAGGGAAAGTTAGGAGGAGGAAAGTTAAAGTAAGAGGAGAGGAATGAGAGGAGAAGAAAGGGAAAGATAAAAGGAAGTAAAGAGAGTGAGGAAAGATAGGAGAAAGGAAGGAATGATAGGAGACAAAGAAAGAAATAGGGATAAAGGAAAGCCNAAAAGGAAGTAAAGAGAGTGAGGAAAGATAGGAGAAAGGAAGGAATGATAGGAGACAAAGAAAGAAATAGGGATACAAGGAAAGCCAAAAGGAGGAAAGGAAAGAGACGAGGAGAAAGGGAAGGATATAAGGAATTAAAAAAGATAGGTAGAGGAATAGAAAGATATGAGAGAGAACAGATGTGAGGGGAGAGGAAAGATAGGAGGAAGGAGGGAATGATAGAAGAAGACAATGAAAGAAAGAGAGATGCAAGGGAAGCCAGGAGGAGGGAGGGAAAGTAAGAGGAGGAAATTTAAGAAATGAGGAGAGAAGGAAAGATACAAGGAGGTAAAGAGAGATATAGGAGGAAGGAAAGAACGACAGAAGGAGGAAAGGAAACATGGTGTGCTTTTCATTACGGTAACTTATGCCCCCTCACATCCTCGCTCCTGCCAAGACCATGCTGAAATTGTTCCCTCTCTGCTGCTACTGAGGATCTTCCAACCCCTTAAATGCACCTCGAGGAGATGAGGAGTGAGGAGAGAGGAGGCTTCTGTAGGAGCTGGGAGTGAGAAAACACAGGTGTATCATATACGTCGCTTCCTTTCATCTCTCTCTCTCACATCCTCACTGGAGGACATGAGGAAGACACGTGAGTGAGGGTAGAAAGGAGATACGTTTGCATTATGAAAAGCACCCCAGGGATGAAGGAAGTATAGAGATAGGAAAGAAGGAGAGCAAAATAGGAGGGATGGGAAGATGAGAAGAGGAAAGGAGAGACAGGAGGAAGAAAAGAGAGATGAAAGAATGGAAGGGGAGAGACGCTGAGGACAGGATGGACAAAAGGGGTAAGAGAGTGTAAGATGAGAGAAGGAAAGATGGAAGGAAGGAGGAAAAGAAGATAGGAAAGGGGAAGGAAAGTGTGCAGTATGGCCTGCTGGGATTGCTACCTGTTTGCTCCTGAGAGATGCAAACTGTTGGAAGAGATGAGATCATCTCCTTTTCTGCAGGGGGCGGACCTGTGCTCTCCAACTGTCCTAACAACTAGGTGAGTGGGAGAAGAAACATGGAGTATGGATGTATAGGTGGAGACATGACGGGGCAGAGACGGGGAAACAGAAACAAAAGACTTCAATTGGATGGATAAAAGCATGAGAGAAGATCAGTTTGTATCTTGGTAGTAATAGGAGGAAGGAATCCACGCTAAAACTGACCTCTGTGATGACAGCGTCCAGACCTCCCTGACCCCACGCGTAATCCCCAGGGTTTGAGTGCAACTGTAGCATGCCAGATCTGAGAGACCAACAGTAAGTGAGACAGAGGCAAGGTGAGGTTATCACACAACATCACACGAAATCAAAAGTAAATGACGTGAATCGAGAATTGAGAAGCGTTTACAGCGCAGCTGGGGCAGCACCGGGGTTTCCGTTGTTGGCAAACAGGCCAGCCAGGAACTGCTGCACGATCCTTGAAAAGGCAAAAACAGACAGCAGAGATGTCTGCTTCAGTGTGCTTTCAAAACACACATCTTACTGTGTATTCAGCAGTTTGAATTCATGCCATATGTTAGTAAATCAACTGACGCATCCAGCTGTTTTCTTCAGTGAAAATGACGAGGCATACAACAGATTAGGAGGGTATTACAGCGTACTGTCTGACACTGACTGCACAAGATGAAGAATAATGATTTTACATAAGGATTCTGAAGTATGGAAGCTTACTAAAGTGTTACACATTATACAAAAAGAGCTCCAAACTTATAGAAACTCATAACCCTGCAGAAACTATGAAAGACATTTCTGTTCATAACAAAATTATGAATTAATATCTGTGCAGAAACACAGCTGTTTGTGTGGTGGATCTGCCTCTACCTCTTATTTCCTTGTATTGTTAAACACAAGCCATTAATTGAAAGAAATATAAACAGCTGGCACACTAGAGGATTTTTACACTGTCAGCACACACTGGTGATGTTTCTGTGTACCATGTCCACACACCCTTCCACTGCAGGCCTTTGCTCAGGCCTGGATGACCTCTCTTGTTCAGACTGGGAAGAAGACTCTGGTTCTCCAGCCTCGGCAGCACTCGGCAGCACTGGAGAAGGACGGCTCTGACCTGCAGATACCTGCTCGCTGTCATCCGGGTCAGACTCTGAGGAGGGCGGATGCGACAGCAGAGCAGAGCGCTCCATGAACAGCAGCTGCCATAACTTGGATAGAGAACAGAGAAGCAATGTATCAAACAAAAGCCTCAGAAGAAGAGGAGTGTACGTATTAAAATGCCATTTGTACGGACATACGTCTGAGAACAACGAGTTTGATTCTTCACTGGCCGCTGATGTGTTGTTCTGCAGGAGACTAGACAGCAAAATAGAAATCTGTTTTAATTACAGTGGTGTAAAATAAAAACTAAACTCTTAAACTCTTATAAACCAGAGTATAATTACAGTATAAAGAACAGTAAAGTTATACAACAGAACCAAGCTGTACCTCGAGTCTTCTGTCACCTCTTCAATGAAGTCGGAGTCACATCTGGGACAGACGAAATCCTTGAAGAGAAAAAATATATGAAGCCAACAACATGGCCAAAAGAATGTGGACATTTAAACCTCTCACTCCAAAACTGGGAGGCGGGGCCACGCTCACCCTGATACGATTGCCGGGCCATCCGCTGGCACCCCAACTAAATCAACTGGCAGCTGACATTACTGTTTTTAAGATGGCATGGCGCACTTTTTTTCTAAGCTAGTGCAAAGGCATCTTGTGAAACTAGATAACTTATAAGGCATCCATTGGTACCGAACATGTTGGCATAGCTTGTCAGGAGATGGGTTAAATAATGCTCCAAATTAAGGCTGAATTTTGCTCAGGAACGACTGACATGGCCATTTTCAAAGGGATCTGATGAATTCTCACCTCAAGATATCTGCATAAAAATGGGTTCTATGGACAGCCATGAGTCTCCCCCAACATTTCAAGTAAATGTTTTATATGTATTTGTCTTTTTAAGGAAAACGACAACCAGCCTATCTGAAGAACAATTAATTGCCAAAAATGTATAGATACATAAGAAGCTCAAGATGTTAACTGAACCAGAATTAGTCAGTATGCAATTCCTTAACTTTCAACCAGCCAATATACTTCAGCAGCATAATCGAATCCCTGCAATTCAGCTATGGCTTTTGGTTTTGGTGTGAAACCCCAAAATTTCTGGTGGCCCCATCTGGCCACCCTTACAAGAACTTTCTGGGTGCACCACTGTTTCTAGGAAGGCGTTTGACAAGGTTTTGGGACTTGGCAGCAGGGTGTTTCGGGTCAGAGCCTGGCCCAAAGTCGGTGCTCCAGTTTAGCCCAAATGATTTGGATGGGGCTGAGGCCAGAGGTCTGACCGGACCAGTCAGTTCTCTCATACTATGGATGAGGTGACTGTCATGTTAAGATGTTTTTGGATATATTAGTAGACAGCGACAGTGTGGATACAGACAGAAAAGATGGGGACATTGCAGTTTTATGGTCTGCATCTTAACCACGAGGTCACAGCAGATCACTCTCATGTTGAAAAAGAAAATGACCTTTTTCAAACTGACCAAAAGTACACCAAATTCATTGTGGCTCAGGTTATGCACATATTGCCGTGTCCCCGGTTTGATCCCTTTTACCCCTCTCCCTGTGTTCCCTGTCTGTCTCTGTTAAAAATAAAGGCAACTTATCTTTAAAAATAGAATACTCATATTTGCAAAGGGGTGTGCACATATTTTTGGCCATATACTGCATATTGATTCACTCTATTTCTCTCACACACAAACACACGTGCGCTCCATCATGACAATACGCGTGCGTAATCGTGCCAAGAAAGGTGTCAGCTGCGCAACAAATGCGCTCCAACAGTGGCTCTCACACACAGCGCGCTCTGATTTGAACCACCCGGAGAAATTAATCTCAAACAAAGACAGCAGAGGTTTAACAGTTATGTCTTTCAGTTGGGCGTAACCAGGACAAAAACAGGGCGTCAGGGGTTAAAAGCACCTATTTGCGGATCTGTGGCATTAACGGTTTAGGAAGCGCTTCTGGTGCATGTGGTGACACCCAGCCGGCCCCTCCTACCTCTCTCACTCGCAGTTGACAGAAGACAACTGGACACAGTCGCCAACAGTGGTGCTTCTAAATATGGCAACGTGAATCACCAGATTTCACTCCCTCTCTCTGTCTAATGTAAGATCTTGCTCTGCGCACATAAACAACCACCAACAGGCGGCCATATATGTGCGTTAGTGATCCAACTCATAATAACTTTAGAGCAAACTGTTTAAAATTAATCAGTTAAATAAAAAAAACAAAGAAAGAGCTCTGAAAATCTATAACCCTCCGTCCATGTCCGCGTGGATTGTTCCCAGGCCAGCACGCAGGAATAAAAACACTTTCCAAAGTGACTCACCGGGAGTTTGGGGTTTGTTTCACTTTTACAGCAGTGACAGAAAAACCGGTGTTGTGGTGTGTCCGCAGCCTCCGCCATCTTCACGGTGACGCGCAGTGCCTGACGTCGGTGTGGCAGCCCATAGAAGTCTCAGACGTCTGTCCGACGGGTCAGAGCGGTCCCAGGGTTTAGTGTCTGGGACACAGGCTGCAGATGGCACACTGATATCATGAACAAGCAGGCAACACACTCCTTAGATTTAAATATGCAGCTTCCTGATTTGGTCAGATTTGCAAAGACCAAGTTGCTAAAAGCAGCCAAGAGCTCAAAAAGCAACAAGTTGGATCACGGATGCAGTTTCCTTCAAATATGTTGGGTGTCGCCAGAGAATAAAAATGTTTAAAGGAGATACTCTCTTTTATAAAAACATTAATATGGTTTACATATTAGCAAATATGCTGGATATTGAACTTGCTTAAAGGTCCAGTGTGTAGGATTTAGGGGGCAGAAATGTAATATAATAAATGATTTCTTTAGTGTATAATCATCTCAAATAAAGAATGACTGTGTTTTCGTTACCTTAGAATGAGCCGTTTATATCTACTTAGGGAGGAGGTCCTTGTCGATGGAGTCCGACATGTTGCACCGCCATGTTTCTACAGTAGTCCCATAACAGACAAACCAAACACTGGCTCATTATAGCGCCATTTGCATTTTTTGTGTTGGTCACCCAAGTTAGCAGCCTCTCAGCGACAAGCCAAACAGTGTTGGAAGAACACTGATTTTTAGCATGAACCTGCTTTATTCAGTGTTTTTACTGGCTTAAATCATCAGGTCTGTTTGTTTTGGAGAGGAGGAGACCTCTGCAGATAATTCGGCTACTGGTAAAAACTTCCTGAATGTCTGGAGCTCGAGTTAAGAAAGAAAAAAGCTGAGCACACGTTAGCAGGTGAGGCCAAACAGCGTGGGACAAACACTGAGTTGTAATCAGTGGCGGCTGCTGGTCTTTCAAGGAGGGGAAGCTCATTTTCGGCCTACATCATAAAATGTGTCCGTTTATTTATACGTAAATTCTACCCTCTTGGGCTGCTGCACGAGGCTAGTGTGACTGCCTGTGAGTGCTTTGGGACGGTGGAGCGGCTCACAGCAGCACCCCCTGCTCGTTGGGGACAGTAACTGCAGAGCGACAGAAGTCAGAGTCTCCAAACACGAGTACAGTCTCGAGTAACACCAGAACAAGATGCTAGATTTGTCGCTAGTCGTTTTTAACAAAGAAAAAGTCACTAAGAGGATCGGAAAAGTCTCCAGATCAACTCGGAACAACGGAATGAAACTTGAAAAATGCTCCGGTGGTGTTTTATATTTCAAGATCGCTGATTCGCTCATTTCGCTGTCAATCAAAAAGGGATTCGGCCTCAGACAGATCATCCAATCATCATGCAGAAGCCCAGCGTCCAGTCCAGCCGAGGCCAGCCCACTGCCCCATAGACCCCCAGAGACGCTGAGCGTCCGATGGGCGGGACAAAACCGAGCATTTATCCAATGACTGTCTAGTTTCGCTGCAGTGGAACAACCCACTCTATGCTTCCCCATTGAAGTCTTTGGACGCTGAGCTTCCACTGTTTAATGCACTGTGACGCTACGGGAATGAATAAGAAGAAAGTCGCGTCAGTGACCTGTGATAAGTAGCTGATTCTGAACAAAAGTTGAACGCGTTCTAGCGCATATTTAGTCAATGAAATGTAAACACAACAGTACATATCTGACCACTTATTTTTTGACATTATAGGGGAAGCTGAGCTTCCCTTGCAGTCTTAGAGCAATCGCCACTGGTTGTAATGTACAACTGTTTTATTCTGTGTTTTTACAGGCTTTAATCACCTGGTCCGTTTGTTTTGGGGCGATAGAGACCTCTACGGTTATTTCAGCTCCTGGTAATAACCTCCTGAACAATGAACACTGGAGGCATCTTTATCAGGAGTACATGGGAGAGAAGTTTTAGCTGGTTGCAGTGTGCACTCCTAACCACTAGACGCCACTAAATCCTACACACTGCTCCTTTAAAGCAGGTTTGACTCAATTTCAAACATAAATACAATATCAAAATACAGTATTTTATTGATTAATTTGTCAGTTGGTTAAGGCAATAACAACACAGCAGACTGTTTAAGCATGACATATTTTATTAAAACCAAGACAGTGACCTGTAATAATCATAAGAACCACAAGCAGCACCAACAGAACAGTGACAGATATAGTGTAACTGAAACAACATGATCGTAATCTTTACAGTATGAGAAGTTTTGGCAATAAGGTCAACAGGCATTCTCATTTGGAGTAATAACAAAACAACACGTTAGTTTACACATAAGCAACAAAAAAAACAAGCGTTGGCCAAAGTTGAGCCACTCAGTTATGGATCAAATGTTAGAATGGCGACATTTCAGTGTTCAGCTGTGACTCATTATTCTCAAACATGGCTCCTTGTAAACATAATGTACATCCAAGTCATTTAAAATTCATCCAGGCTAGAACTTTCCTACTTGGCACACAGCTTGTCTTTCTAATACCCAAACAAAAAGCATTGTCCCTGCATTCACCGACACTTGGTACGACTGGGCTAAATTTCATACAGCTTCAACTTCTTATCGTTTTCACATTTCATACGTTCTTTCTGTTTCTTGAGTCAACACGCATGATTAGTTGACTCCTGGTTTGGCAATGTAGCTAACTTGTCCTGTACACCTTTAGAAACTAGACAACCCCACCTCTGTCTCATGCAAGTGCCCTGTAGTTCAGTCGCTCAGGGGTAATTATACAGATTCAGTTTCCCCCCACCAATAAAATTCTAATCACCTGTGGGGAAATAAATACCTAACAGATCCTCTATCAAGCTGAAAGGGCCCTCCTCCTCCTTCACTTCTTACCCTCCCAACCCCTCTCGTCCCTCTCTACCGAGGCGCAGTGAAGGCCCCCTGGGCAGCGTTGGTGGCGGTGCTGGTGGCAGCATTGGCAGCGGCCTGGCGTACAGCCTGATTGGACATGACTCCGGTGGCGAACTCGGCCTGGGCCTTCTGAAAGCTGGCATCAGTCTGCCTGTACAGACTGTGGACCTAAAGAGGAGAAGAGCAGAGCGCCCTGACACCTGATACATGCGGCAATTCATCCTCATATCATGTACATTGTGAGGGTGGAAACGATACGCAGAACCTGATATTGTGGCTATTCTTCAGACTGTTTGTTATCTACTGACGGCTTCATGGCAGGTGGACCACCTGGGCACAGTTGCTGTGAGCATTTCCACAGATCAGGTAGAAAGTGGAAAGCCAGCTTGGCAATCTGATTTCCCTTTCTTCCTTTGACCTATTTCATAAAAGTGACCCACTACATCATGCCGCAGTGTCTCCTAATTGTCTACCATTAATTTAACCTGAAAGCATTTACAGGCACAGTGCACATTAATATTTAAATATTATTACCCACCTACTTATAATTACATGCCAAATTGTCATTTCACTTGTTGATTGGGTTTAAATAAGAATTTTACATCAACTAAAAATTAAGTATTCATTTGCCTTTTGTGTGATTACATTAACAATGAATATTAACGTGCTCTAGTATCTCAGTTGTTCCTGCATTGACACTGGTGTCATTTTGTTCTACATCATGTTCCAAATTGTTTCCACTGTTTCATCACTGTTTAACATTCTACCAGTGATGATGGTGCATGGTTGGTTAGGGTCTCACCATAGACTAGCAAAACACTTTTAAGTGATAACTGTAACCCTGTTATGAAAATGAAACCTTACTAAAAACAGCTTTAAATGACAAAAACAAATTTCAGCAAAGTGAGTTTTGAAGTCAATCATTTAATACATTTTAGTGCTCAAATGACAAATTCCTTCCTAATGACAAATTAGTGCTATTCATCAGTCTAGATTGTTTTAGTGTAGTTACCGAGTTTTGGAGATTTCAGCCATAGAGATGTCTGCCTTCTCTCCAATATATTTCTTTATTCCAGATTCCCATTAGATGATACCGCAGTAATGACTATTCTTCCTGGGGTCCACATAAAATGCGGAAGCAAGACAAGACATCAAATTATCACATTCTGTCCAATATAATGGACCTAGATGGTGCTCGGCTTGTGGTGCTCAAAGCAACAAAAATTATGTCTGAAAAACTCAACAAGCCTCCCATCCATGAGTAGATGCATGCTTCCTTCTGCGCAGTGATACGGTTGGTGGGTGTAAATCCGTAGAAAGAAAATAGATCCTACAAATTTTTTGGGCACCACAAGCTGAGTGCCATCTAGTTCCATAATATTTGAGAGAAGGCAGACATCTCTACGGCCGATATCTCCAACACTTTTAGCAACTCACATGCAATGTTATTGATTATGTTTTAACATGTAAGTATAAATTAGTTTTCATTATAAAAATGTGATTGTGATAATAGAGATCATTGTGATTTTATAATACCTTGCATGTCATTATCTAAAATCATTATATCAACACTTACATTATAAATCTAAGAAAGCAGACCATCTGAATGTGAAAATGACTTCATATATGTGCTTCACAGTAAACTGTCTGGGTCATGATCCAGCTAACTGCCAATGAGCCTGCCCCTCTGCAGGTTTGTGCTAAAGGACTTGTTGCTTCGACAACAGCCCCAGATAAAAATAAAGCCAGCTTCGAAGAACCCAAAAATCTACTATGTACTGTAAATACCTCATCCAGGTATCTGATCATTCTGTGCGTGTGGGAAGGTGCATTATCCACTCTAAGTTACATAGTAGTGGGTAAAATAAAATGACGGTGAATCATTATGAAGAAAATAAATTAGGATAACATAACCCAGGAGAGTCCTGCAGAGCTGTCAATGCAGCAGAGTTCAAACAACCAGAGACTAAAAGTTGCCCTCAGAGACGAGTGGCTGAGGTGTTCAGGGTTTAAGACACACCTGCAGGCAGATGATCAGACACCTGGATACCGTTAAGATCATGTCTGTAGGGACATGAACAACCATGTTTCTCCTGTTCACATCCCGAATTAGACACAGGGGATAGTGTGACTGACACCTTGTCAAAAACACAACCTTAATTTGAGTCACTAGCTGTGAGTTTTACCTGCATGTAAACAAATTTATTCAGTTTTTACCTTCTTCAGCATGACAACCCCCATGGCGGCTTGGGCAGTAAAGAGGACAGCATTCATCATCATGATCGCTCCGACGGCGACACTGGTCTTCAGAGCAGCCAGGCTCACGATCCACCCGCTGAGGAGAGGAGACGCAGAGAAATAAACAGAGGAAACAAACTGGGAAGAGTCATGCATCTGTCTAACACAGAGATGGGTTTGTTTATTAGTTGTACCTGAAACCCCATCCAGGGATACCGATAGTCATGATGACAGAGACGACCACTTGGGCAAAGAAAACGAAGAAGAAGACAAAGAAATTGAAGGAGCTGTCACTCCTAGAGAGAAGAGAGAAATATTATTACAAAGCAAAATAAGCAGCTCAAAGCCATTTATGTTTTATGTTGTTAGCTTGTCGTGTACAAAAACTTAAAACAGCAAGTGATGGATAAAAGTTCCTCATGTTGATGGTGGCACACACACCTGAAGGCTTTGTACACAGGTCGGTACCAACAGACGAAGGAGCAGGGGGTGAAGAGGAGGCCCCAGAGGATGGCGAGGCCCAGGCCAACACCATTCGAGGAGTCCACGCAGAACATGGCCAGGGAGGAGACCAGGTTGAAGAGCAGCGTGCAAGTGCAGACTGCACGTTGATGGAATAGCATGAAAAGGAGACAGAGGGATGAATGGGAGTGTTTGAACAAGAGGGAACAGCACTTCAGTCTGAGTGTAGGGATCAACTCTTTGTTGCTTTCTTACAGAGCTGTGGACTAAAACACAAATCCAGCACACTCCTCCGTGCTCTAAAGAAAGAGCCAACTTGTCAGGACTTTGGCTGATGCAATATGACGTCACTTATTACCTTCCTTTGCCTGCTGCAAGGTTTAGAGGCGGCTCTCGTGGTTATTACAAGGCCCAGGTTTTGTTTTAGGATATGCCTGAGCTACAAGAATCATCATCACTGCAATGGCCTTGAAGATTTGTTTTAAATAAATAAATATCTGATAGGTCACTATTTATCACTGAATTAGGTAACACAATGCTGACTGAGCCTGTGGCCTCCTGATGAAAGCCCTTGCATTTGCAGTATTACAAACTGGGTGTCTGTGGCGACGTTCCCGGGAAAAATCACAAGAGACAAAAAGCCATTAATAATCCACTTTCACACACTGAAGCATACGTACATGCACGCACACACACACACACACACACACACCAACTATGCTGTGGTAACCCTTTCATCTCGCCAGCTGCAGGGCTCATGAAACAAGGTGACATTAATAAATTCACCAGCCTGGTTTCAAGCTGTAAGGCACAAACGCACTGAAAACATCTGAAGCGTGCGTTATGAAGTACACCTTTTGTTTTAAATGGCCGAACATGCACCAATAGCGTTAAATGAGGACCGAGGAAAGACAGTAGGAGGGCACAACAGTTTTGGGGCGACAGCTGACAGTAGCTCCGTTAGCTTAGCTTAAAACTTTATGAGCAATACAGTTGTAATTCTTCAGCACTAAACAAAAATAACTACCGCTGCCAACAGATATACTACTGTAGCTCTTAACTGCTGCGTTAAGGAAAATAAAAGCCTTGATCATCGGTAGTTATATTAACCTAACAGACCCACTCTGTATCACTATATCATCTAACTTAAAAAACTTAACCTGCTACAAAAACATAGCCAATTAATTAACATAGTATAAAGTCATGATTAGCTTTGCGTTATGGGACTTTCACCCACCTGCAAGACAAAATAAAAGATGAAATGAGATGGCGGGTCTCCAGTGGCTTTACTGCAGACTGACGAAAGCAGCAGCATGCACCCAACAGTTGCCCTCGTGCCTTATGGCTACTCAAATAGACAAGTACAGAAAATGAATAAGGGTATCTGTAACATACAAACTTTTTGTCTTAATAGCAACCTTTTCCGAAAATACTGGTGGTTCTGTGATGTTCACATTTCAAATATGATTTACACGTGTCAAATGAGGAGCGTTCAGGCCTTTAGTCTGCCAACAAACACACTGCAATTACCCCTATCACCAAAGAGGCCCCTTATTGTCAAAATGGTAACTTTAATCCCTACGGTTATCTTTTTCTTAATCTTATGTTGGTTTTTGTTTTGATTGTTAAAAAAAAAAAAAATCAATCAATGCCTTAACATCTACTTGACAAGGACAGCTGTTTCAGAAAAGTATTCTACACAAAAAGATCTTTATTTCGACGTAGGGATGCACCGATCCGATATCTGGATCGAATATCAGCCCCGATGTCATCAAAATAGATGGATCGGGTATCGGAAAATGCAACCTATACCTGAGGCGATACTTTCCCTTTAAATCTATTGCGACGCGAGCTACGTCATACGTCATGGAGCGAAGGAGAGAATCTGCTGTGTGGAGGCATTTCACACTAATTGAACTACTGTTGCACAATTGTTTATTTTTGTTAAAAATGAATAGTTCATCATTGCATTAATGTGTTTCATCTTGTTTCATTTTATCTAAAGAAAGAACTGTGTAGTCATCAACACCTGATGCCTCTAGTCTTTTCTGTTCTACACACACATATATATATATATATATATATATATACACATATACTTTTTAGGTCAACCATGGTATCGGCTGATAGTCAAAGCCACAGCATCGGGGTCGGTATTGAAACTGAAAAAGCTGGATCGGTGCATCTCTATTTCGACTGACACCGCTAACACGATATAAAGTGTTTGATGTTCAAACCTGTAACCATATGACTTTGATAATAGTGAAATTAATTTTGAGCACATAGAGTGTGATTGACCTCTCTACCACTTTGTTATATGACAGTTTTAGCATTGTGTGCTTATATATTACAATTAAATGAGAAATATATCAAATATTAAGATAAAACAACAAGAAACAAACAGTTACAAGGAACAAAAACATAAAACATACATAGCATTGTTTGTATTACATAGTTTTAAAAGCCAGATGATCATAGTCCTGGTACCAGGCCTTGGAACATGTGCTACCATTCGCTATGATTCAACGATAAACTTGCAGTGAAGTGTTAAAGTGTTTGTACAAACATTTCAGCTCGTACTCCAGATAGTTCAGTGGAGGTCACACAGACATGAACCAGCTCTAGGTTAGATTTCTCAGTTTTCAACACTAGCACCTTCCACTGATAAGTCTTGAGTGTCTACAGGTGGAGATTGTAAAGTTTCACTCCAATCACACACGCAGTACCTCTGCCTCCTGCCAACACAAAACCCAAACCTCCGGAGAACTTTAAATAATTACGTTACGTAATGACACTGATGTTGCAACACAATGCTGGGAATTCACACACCAGCGAGCGCATAGCAAGACAGTTACAGGAACTCACACATCCAGAAGTAGTACATGATGGTGACGGTTCTCTGGAAGCGCTGAGTGATCTCCACATTGATGTCCTGGTAGAAGCAGGGACCCACAGGGCAGAATGAAGGCAGCGGGGGCCAATTATTCTGACGGGCTGATGAAGAGAAGATGTGGGGAAAATGTCACCGACAGCAGCTCCTTTTGAAATCATTAAATCAATATACACTGAGGTATTTATTTCCCCTCTTATCCTCCCTCTCTTACAGGCTCCAGGTCCCAGGCTGTGTGACTCCAGCTCCCTCTCTCTTCTCTCCAGCTCCCGCGCTTTCTTCTCCAGCTCCTCCTGCTTCTTTAGAAGCTCTGCTGTGGTGGCGTTCACCGCAGTCTAACACAGGATGACAACACGTAAATGACTGTCAAGGTTCAAAGAGAAAGGTTTTGTATAAGGGGCTGTGTCCACCAAAGTGCTTTTTCCTGAGACCGGTGTATTTTTTTTTGTTTAATTCTTTGCAATGTAGCATAGTGTATTCACGCTATGGTGCAAACGTCAGCAGCGTGACGAGGCGCTGAGCATCTTTTCTGAGCAAAGTGCTGCACGTTTCGCATTTTTTTTCTGAGCTGAGAGTTAAAAAATGTTCAGCTTTGGGTGAAATGCTGCACTCGTCACTGTCACTTTACACCCAGCCGTCCAATCACAGTGGAGGAGGGATAAATACCACGAAGACCAACCATCATATTTTACAGATAGCCGTGCAGAACAACAACAACAACAACTAAGTCTATTGTATAGATATTAATATATGTTTCCTCTGTCTTCTGTGCTTCAGCTTTTTCTTCTTCCAAAGAAAGTACTCTACCTCTCGCCGAACTTTTTACCTCCATGAAAATTTCATATGGCAACCAAAACATCAGCTGAAAAAATGCTGCACCTGCAAAGTGTTCTCAAGTGTATCCAGCTGGGCGTTTCTTGAGGAGCGCCTGCTGTTTTCAGCTGGGAAAAAATGCTTGGAACCAATGTGAATCACAGAGGACATGATTTTAAGGTACATGATGTCATGTACTGTATCAGCACTGACATCTAGGGGGGCACATGGGACATATCCCCTTAATATTTAGAACATGTGCCTTTGTCCACCCCCCAATAAAAACATAAAAGTAGCACAGGACTTTTATTTTGACGAAATTAAAGACATTTACATCACAAATTGATGCAGAAAAGGCACAAATTTGTGCATAAAAATTCACAATGCAGGAAATTGAGTGTTCGATGCTCAAATCTTTTGGCAGAGGACCCCTAAACCGCCCATTTCACGTGTCCACCCTAATGTTGAAACACAACCCACGCCCTTAGCAACAAATGTCTTTACATTGCAGCATGTGTACCTGAGAGTTGTAGGAGCCATAGTTGCGAGGCTCAGTGGGTGTCGTCCTGCTGGGTGGGGTCTGTGCAGGCACAGATGGAGCAGAGGGAGAGGTGGCTTCATATGGAGGTGGAGGCTGGTGAAAAAAACGTCACACATCAGTTTGACCTCATCCTGTAAGCAAGCCCAGGAAGAACATGCTTTCATCACAATTGACAGGGAAACTGTTTTTTCTTTCTTTTCTTTTTTTAATCCACTGTACCTTCATTCAAAAGGATTTACAGTGCAGCTACAAGATGTGATAACGAAAAGGATAATGTCAACGGGGGGGGCGGGCGGGGGGGGGGGGGGGGGTTACTAACATTTAGAACTTAACATTAATGAATTAATTGNAGGGAGGAGGGGGGGGGGGGGGGGGGGGGGGGGGGGGGGGGGGGGGGGGGGGGGGGGGTTACTAACATTTAGAACTTAACATTAATGAATTAATTGTCAATCAGATTTCGAGAGCTGCAGTTGCAAAACAAGTCTAAGTTTAGTTCCTGTTGCTGCGGTATTTGCCAATATCAGCAGCTGACAGGAAGCACACGTGGACCCAAGCTGTTTCCTAGCAACAAAACTCCAATGACACGGTCGATAACTTAGACCCAAGCTGTGTCCTAGCAACAAAAACATGAACGTCTATAACATGCAAGTCCACTGTGTGTCAAATGGCATTGTGTGTATTTTGGTCTTGTCATTTAAGACGTGAAGACATGAAGAACATCTATGTTCAGTCCAGCCCTCACACTTCAGGCTGTAGATGCATCCAAGCAAAGCAGGCACCTCTCCAGCCTTCCTGTGTGTCCACTGGTTTGGACTATTTTAATAAAAAATATATTTCAGTTTTTATCTTTTACTAATGCAGAAGATCAGCTGACAGAACAAGGGTGGGTGCAGCTTTATCACCCGATCTTGAGGTTTTTGAGGGAGCTTTTTTTCTAGACAACTAAACTGCAGCCATTATGTGTGATTTGCTTATCGAATCAAATTGAACTAATGAAGGAAGTGAAACAAAATGGCCATGTGGTCCGATTATCAGGCTTCTGCAGGGACTTACAAGGTTCTAAAAAACAAATAAACAGACCAATCTTTAGTTCATTTCTGTTTCAGTTTTTAAAAAGGACTTTCTCTGCATAATTTATTTCAAATGTTCTAATTTACTTTTAAGGTATAAGTTTATTGTTTTTGTTTTTTTATAACAAGTAACCTCCCTTAGCTTGCAGCCATCTCTGGAAGCAGGCTGATAGACACTGTTAAAAAATACACAGCTAAAGAATAGGAAAGAAAACAATTGAACTGAAAACTACTGGATTAAATGTTGAACTAATGAGTGGTTTCTGACCTTTTTCCTTCAGGAACTCCTTTTCTATCATTAAGTAAACCGACAGCCCCTGACTGAGAAACATATCTAATGGATATTTCATATTATATTTGATGCAATCCAGATAATGAACTCAATCACTGCAGGAAGTTTGTGCAAAATTAGCATTTTGGATGAATCTTGAGCAGATTATTTCCTGTGAATATTACATCAGAGATGAATTTCCCTGATGCATGCAGGAAGTTATTACACAATTCCCTGTATTGTGTATATTTTTTAATTATTTCTTTAACAATCATACATACTTAAACTGTAACATTGAAGAAGATGCATGGAAAGACATAGTAACAAATACAGGATGGTCCATCAGGGATGCCCGGGGTAAATTTACACATTATAAGATTATCCACAGGTACTATTACACACCAGTAAGACTTCATAGAATGGGTTTGTTACAGAACAACTTATGTTGGAAGCGTAAGGCAGAGGCAGGTACCTTCTTACACTCACTGTGGGAATGCCCTTTGGTTTTTCCTTTTTGGAAAAAAGTCATTGTAAAATTGAGTGAATGGCTTCAAAAATCCTTGCCAGAATCCCCCCGACTTTGTCTCCTAGGGGATAGGTCAGAGAATATTAAAAGTAGAATTCAGTTTAGCACTGACAGGTTTCATCACTGCAGCTAGAATTATTCTTCGCCACTGGAAGAGTCAGACTCAACCAGCACTTACTGACTGGGTTAAGATAATGACCGATAATGCCTCCTATGAACTGATGATAGCTAAGTTAAATGATAACAAAGGAAAAAATTTTCAGGTCTGGGGCGATTTTTTGAATCACATAAAAGATGGGAATAAGGACCTATAACAGGTGAGGGGAGAAAGACAAATGTATATTTTATTCAGCACCCTTCATGGCTGAGGATTTATGGGATTTAGTATTTTGTATGATGATGGAGGATGGATGATGTGCTGTCTTGTTATATTTATGTGCTGAGATGTATAGTTTTCTTTAATTGTATTTTATTTTACATGACTGTTTTGTTTACGTTTGTTGAAACCAAAATTCAAATAAAAACTTAAATGACAAAAAACAATCACACATACTTACTAGGCTTCTTTTTTTTTTTTTGCAAATTCAGTGTTTTCTTCTCCATGGCACATTGTTCTGTTGGCTCTTTTAACTGCTCTTCTCTAAGGCTCTGTGTATATAGCTTGTGTTCAGGTCTTCATCGTGTCCTTAACCTGTGAGATTTTAGCCACTTTTACACTGTCTGCCTTAACCTCTGGGCTGAGGGCTAGATCAGCCACCATAAAACAGTTATGGTAAATGATGCCGATATGTATGTTATACATCAAACGAGAGGCCTATGATGGTGTGTTCAACGTCACACCCATCGTGCTTCTGCTGTTTCAGGGATGCCGGCAACTGAAATCAAGCAGTGGAATAGTATGATGCTGCCATTGTTTGGTTTTGTGTAAAAATGCAAAGGCAGCGTAAAGAAGAGACTTCATAGCGGCCTTATAGCGCAATCTCTGTGTAAAAAGGGTTTTTATGAAAGATTTTTATCTTGAACAACAATTCTAACTTTAAAACTAACATTTTATTCCGTTTTCTTCGGGGGAATGAATGAAATGTTGAGATAACATTTTTATAAAGTTTTCATTACACCCTTTAAATCAAGAAGGCCTTGCAGATGTGTTGGGACCCCCAGGTTGGGAACCAGTGAATTAAATGGCAATTCAGTCTACGTTTCTGCAGCCTCATGCTTAAACCTTATTTAATCTTAAAATAACTTGTATTAATTCAAATTACAACGCAGCAAACCGAAAGCCAGGTGCTACTGCATCTTAGAAAATCTGTAACACATACACAGATAATGAGGGCAATGACTGGTTCATAGGAGCAAAGCAGTACATTTTGCACCACAGACAGAGCCTGTATTGTGAGCCTCACAGAACATGGCAAGGCAAGCACAGACATGACACTTAAAGGGGTAAAAGGAGCATTTGTGTTTCACATTATAACAGTTATCCCCTTATCTTACACTTAAGAGAGGAATATGACTCACCCCAGCGCTATTATTATCAAAAGGGTTGTACAGGTCCAGTGTGGCATATCCTGTGTTGCTGCTGTGTTGAGTCACTGCAGGGTCCTGGCAGATAAAAACAAAGGGTTATTTAATTAGCACAATAATAACTTTTAACATTAATCCCCATTTAACAAACCTGTATGGCCCCTATTGATGTATCCATTGTTAACACAAGCTACAAGTGGGCAAAGATTGAGGAGGGCAGGAAGGCCCAGGCATAAAAAACACACACGTCACATGAGCAACAACACGCCTGCTATTACACAGAGCCCACATCAATGACTTCAACCCATCAAACACAGCCTGACAGACCGCTATGACACTGGCTAATATTAGATTAATGTCTCGGTCACCCACTTGGAAAGGGTTGTGGTCGTCCATCGGCTCTGGGAAGCTTGTGTATTTTGACATATCGACGGCGGGCTGTTTGGCAGCGGTTGTGTCTCTTGTAGCAGATAAAACGCTGCGTTTGTTTCGTTTCTGAATCCAGAGGGAGGGCGGTGTAGTCGGTTTAACGGTCAACTAGCTACCCGCCCTTCCGGTACTCATCTCTCCGCAGGTTAGATAGCAGGTGAACACGGTGTACGGACAGGCCGGTGGTCGTATTCCCCGGTGTTTGCCACCTCCTGCGACGCAGATCCCGTTATTTTCTCCCGCAGGAAAACAGCCGCGATACAGGAAGTAACCAGCCAAGGACTGGATCATGTGACCGCTGCTGCGGCAGACAGAGGAGCACGTGAGGACAGGAGGGGGCGTAGCCGCGCGTGTGCTGTGCCAACAATTAAATTAAATGGAGGACATTTTAAATTAGATAAAGAAATCATATTTAAAACGGTTATCACAACAAAAGTGTGTCATAATACGTTTTTAAAAACGTATTCTAATGTTATGCAAAAAAAAAAGTAGTAGACTACGTCACAGCAGGGGCGTAACACTAAATTCTCGGCCCTGTGCAGGAGCAGTGTCTGTGGGCCCCCCGAACTTCCTTTTTTAATTCATGTCTTTTAGGATGTTAGGATTTTTTTAATTTCTTATATAGTTTACTTTCTTTCCCTGTCCTTTATTTCTTTATTTTCTTCTTTGGAACCCTTATTTCCCTGTCCCAAAGAAAGACATGACAGTACGTTGGTGCCCCAGCAGCAAAAGCAGTCATTCACTCATTCACTCACTCACTCACTCACTCACTCACTCACTATTTTTTTTTTTTTTTATAAAGTTCAGTCTTTCACGCAATTTATTCAGCCAATTTCAAGTTAGTTAAGGCACTAATTACTTAAAATCAAATAAAAAAAACCCAACAATTTTTCACGCCAGGATTGTCACAGGCCCCCCCTTCTATTAAGGTCTTGGTCAAGTCTGATTAGTCCAACTTTTCCCCCCACTATGAAGCCCCTGCGGTTAGGGCCAAAGGGTAAATAAGATATGAGGAAATTAAAAAAAAAAAAAACAGAATTTAATAACAGAAATGTATAAATAATAAATAAATATCAGTATTAAAACGGTTATCATAGTAAACACATAGCTTGTGTGTGTGTGTGTGTGTGTGTGTGTGTGTGTGTACGTATCTCTATGTGGGGTGGGAGGGTTGGGTTTTCTCTTTTCTTTTTGTTTTCTGTTTAGGATCTTTGTTGTTTTTCACCTCTGTGAGGCACTTTGTGTTACTGTTGTATGAAAAGTGCCATATAAATAAAGTTGATTTGATTTGATTTAAAACGTATGGTCATAGGTTTTTAAAAATGTATTCCAAAAAATATGCCAGGGGTCAAAGGACAAATAAGATAACATAAGATAACATACGATAAGATAACATAACATAACATGAGATAAGCTATATCTTTATTGAACAATTCAGTTGTTGCAGCAGTACAAGGACAGACACACATGCAGATAAGTGGGCTATAGAAAATAACAGAGATAAATAATCACAGGTAGTGGAGACCAGATATGGTTGTAACACTTTTTGTCTATGAGCACCTATAACTCCATGACTTTTTATGGTAAAACTTTCAAATTTTGTCACAAAATACTTTTATTTGTTTACTGCAAATAGCCATGTTTTCAACCTCTCCAACTATATCACAGAATCTGTTAATTGATGTCAAATATAAGGAGACAATGGTTACTATGCGATAAGTTGTAACAATAAGTAAAAAATAATCACACAATTACAAAAAATACACATAAAAACTAATACATACACTGATAATCAATTCCCTCTGAGGTCTAACTCACTGATTTGTACCTGTACAAGTCTGCTGCCACAGTCAAGTAACCTACCAAGAGTTTTTTTTATTTTTGCAGTATCTGCTCAAAGCTACATGGCAGATTAATATTAATAGTAATATTTAGGGACAGAGTAACATTTAAGTAATATTAAAGTTATATTTAAGGACAGACCTTACTATCTGTTCCTGCCTCGCCTCTGACGCAGACCTTCTGTGTGCAAACACACCCCTGTCATTTTTTCTCACCAGCTTTCCTGGCCTGCTAAAAAGCAGTAAGATAGGTAGATGAAACGTGTTTAGTTATCATGAGGGTTAGTTGTAATATTTTTTTAAAAAGACGTTACAACCATCCCCACCCCTGTCAGCCATTGTTTAGCTAGCTGTAGTAATATGGTGGTTTGAAATGAGCAAATATTCTACACATTTGACCAAACAGACTTCTCTCTAATCTAATACAAGTTACATAATTCTAATTTCAGCAGTATCAGTAGTAATCGAAATATAGAGATGGTCCAAAATAATGACTTTCATACCTGAAAATCAGTATTGTGGCTGTAAAATCTGCACACTTCTTTACACAGCTATGAAATCTCACATACAAGGTCAGGACGACAGTGGTCATACACCAAATGTATAACATGATTAATACGTCATTCCCTCTCAGTGAAAGTGGTGCTGTTACAACCATCCCGTTGTTACAACCATACTCAGTCTCCCCTACATTAACTAAAATAAGAATAGAATAAAAATAAAAACTATAATAGAGTATTTGGAGACAAAATGACATGGTGAAACGAGTGGTGCTGATAAAGTGACAGGGCGTGATTAATAGCAGCAGATTCAATAAGTCTCCTGAAAGGAGACTGATATGATAAAGATTAGATAATGGTACTCAGTGTTGTGTTAATATAATGTAGTGCAAGAGTCAAGGTAAGATATAACATAACATAATCTATGGTACATCATGATATAGTGGGATATGAGACATAGTATAAGGTACAGTAGGGTGGTCATATACAATCATATAATATAATAGTCTGTAAATATAGAATGTAAAATATAATACAAGGAAAAAAAGGTTCAGTAAGTTAGACAATTGTCTTGTATAATTCAAATGATAAAAATTAATAGTTGAGATTAAATATACATTTTGCATTTGATGAATTTACTGCTTAAAGGATCAGCAGATAGATCATTGAGCCTTGAGGAAATTAATTGTTTGTTTTTGGCAAACAACTATTAACCTCATGATTTTGACAAATACTCAAAGTGTAAATCCTAATTTGGGCATGTCACTCCACTCTTAACATTTAGCTTAACATGTACATCAGTTTGATCTCAGTCTTTGCCTGGTGTTTATGTAACTGTTGGTTAATATTCATGTCTTGAGGTTTCAAAAATATACTTTACTCCTTTTCCAGTAGATGTCAGTCTCGTGTCTTGAAGTACTAATTTTCCCTCTGCTTCTCTGGTCTCAGCTGACTGTGAGCCTCAAGAGGAATGTAGTATTTGAACCTCAGGTAACTGCTCAGGTGCAGCAAAATAAACATTAATTCTTTTTCAGAATATTTTATCACATCTGACGCATGCACTTAAACACGTTTTCAAAATTAACCTTGAATCATTGTTGCTTCCATTTTAATGGAATTTATCAAATGTGGTTTTTTTTGGTCCCAGCTTGTTTGAAGGGCGCAAAACCTTTTAATAGGTTCTTCTGTGTACTTCTTATACATTGTACGAGCCTGCAGTCACAGGCTGAGCAGCAGCAGAAGGGTTTGGCCCTTTAGTTTATACACACTTCATGCCCTAATGCCCTTGTACAATCCAGCCTGGGTCTCTTTTCATTCTCCTCTCCTACAAGTCACATGGGGTCACATGGGTGAGGGCAGTCATATGATTTCATTACATACACACAGGTCAGACTGTCACGTACACATACAGTGCTCACACACAGTCAGACATTGTTCATGCACATACTGTACATTCCCTGTTATTGGACCCCCCTGTTGCTCATGAACAGATCTTCACACATATGATCTTTTAATGCATGAGCAGGCACATTTTCATCACCAAAAATATGATAAATGTAATATAAAGTAATATATAAAATATTTTATATGTGAAGCTGAACAATGTTGATGACGCTGTGTAAAATACTCACACTCAGGGCTCCTTGTTTTTTATGGCTGCACTATTTTATCATATGACAATGTTCTATATGTCTTCTGCGTCATCCAAAATAAGTTTTTACAAAATTTGGCCTGACAATTTGGTACTTTTGGAAACTTTAGGTTCTCCACTAGAATTTAATATCATGTACAGTGGATTTGAACTGCACAGAAAACATGTTCTATCTAACAATCTAAAAAACGATATTTTATCTCTTATGTGATGGGCATTTTTGCTATTTTCCAACATTTTATGGATAAATTGATTGCAGATTAAGAGACAGATTGATAAAAATAATCTTTAGTTACAAATTAGTGCATTTATCTTATCCTCACAGAAACTCTTTTTGTGTCTGTGGCAACTGTTACACAAATACAACCACAACAAAAAGACATTACAAATTATGACAGACATTCAAAAACAAAGTGCTCACAGCATCACCAACAATAAAGAATCATGTGTAACAAACTGAGTGTCACACACATGTCATATCATCTAGATTTGTTTAACAGAGCTCAACTGGGAGATATGATAGGTCTCTGGGCATGGATAGTCCACAAGGGCGGTACCCTGTACCTCCGTCCTTATGGTAACAACTCATTTTCACCATAGAGAGGGTGTGACACATCTCTGAGGATTTCCCGCCCTTTCCTCACAAAGCAGTGTCACACTATTCACAATATTATTAAATTTATTCTTACTTATTACAGACAGTGAAAAATACCAGCAGGGTATGTCCTTAAACAGTCTTGAAATGTCTTATAAAACTCAGTTTTATGACTATTAAGCCTTAAAAGTCATTAAATAGCCTTAAGTTTGAATTTGTGAAGTCTTAATTGCGACAGACATATACCATCATTTATCCATCTTTATATTTCTTTTTGTCAAAATCCATCAAGCTCTTCTACGTGAAAGTTGCAAATGTTACAGTGTTACAAATCTGGCCCTTCCACTGAATCTAATTCTGTCTTTTCACTTAACACTTGCACTTATACTTGTTAACAAAATGTAGATTAACCTAAGTCACTCTAACAACCATATTCCTACAGAAAATCTCTGCATCAGACCATATACTACGTACTTACCTTACCTTTCTAACCTGCAATGCTTTAATAAGAACAACATGACTTGTCCAAAAAAAATGTTCCTAAATTATCTTGAAAAGGTAAAGCATTCAGCTTCATATCTGATACCTGAAAGAAAGGTAGAGTAAACCAGTAGGTTATATATCTGTCCACTCTAAACTGTCGAAGCTTCAACATTAAGTATATTTATTGTAATCCTCTCCTGTAAATGACACTTGCTAGATATTTAAATCCATTTACCACTTCAGTGCAATCACCATTAATAGCTACTTGCTGGTGTCCTTCTGCTCACTCTTAAATAAAATATCATTTCCCTTTTTAAACATTGATATTTAGCTGCAGAAAAACAGCTGATGCTTTGTTTCATCTTAAGTGTTCAAACCAAAAATCACGAACAAATTTAGCACTAAAAACAGCCACCGTAAATTTTTATACAACAGGACTAATTGGTAACTGGAGGTCAAACTTCTGTTTTGGAGTTTAAGGGATAGTTCAGTAGGCGGCACAGTGATGCAGTGGTTAGCATTGTTGCCTCACAGCAAGAGGTTTCCTGGTTCAAACCCTAGGGTAGGGGAGCCAAGCGTGGGTTTTCTGCAGGTACTCTGGTTTCCTCCCACAGTCCAAAGACATGCAGGTTAATTGGTGACTCTAAATTGCCTGTAGGTGTAAATGTGAGTGTGAATGGTTGTCTGTCTCTATGTGTCAGGCCTGCGATAGTCTGGCGACCTGTCCAGGGTGTACCCTGCCTCTCGCCCCATGTCAGCTGGGATTGGCTCCAGCACTCCCGCGACCCCTAAGCAGTTACAGAAAATGAATGAGTCAGGTTTTTTTAAGTGGGGTTGTATGGGGTACTTAGAGACAGTACATTACATACAGTAGATGTCAGTCGGCACACCTCCAGTTTGAAGATCAGGCTTGAGTCCAGTATGGAAGTTAAGCAATCTACTGCTGTGGAGGGGGGTCAGCAACAAAACATCTTTTAACCACCTAAAAAAATCAGTATCAGTCTAAGTGTATGCTATATTGAGAGTATTTTCAGTGCTTTACTTTTCCATCAGACAGCCTGTTCCGACAGCCATTAACAACTTCAGTTCCCCATCTATGTTCTCGTCAAAGCCACCAGAACAGGAGAGCTATTGGTCTACTGCTGCTTTGATCAGTTAGTTAGTTTGTGTTATTGAGTGACTTTGATGAATTCAAACTTACTCTTTTTAAATGCCAAAGCCACAGAATAACACAAACAAAATAACTGCTTTTGGCAATGGTGCATCATTGTTTTCCTCTTTTTAGGTGGCTAAAATACATGTTGTTGCTGACCCCTCCACAGCAGTACAGTGCTTAGCTTGCATGTCAGACTCCAGCCTGCTTCTCCAAACTGCGCGTGTGCTGGCAGACATCTACTGTATCTAATATACTGTCTGTGCATAAGTACTCCATACAACCCCACTAAAAAAAACTATACCTTTGAGTTGAGTTTAATATTAGTGCCACTGAAATAGATCAATGCAACCACTGAGATTTATTTATTTTTTTGATGGAAAACCATGAAGATAGAGAGCTAGAGATAGATGATGGGGTGGTAATGGACGATAGCAAAGTACGAGTGGCCATTTTTACAGTTGAATTAACTGTATTGTCTGCCTTCCTCCAGCAGCATCTCTGTCAGCTGACCTGTGACTCCATCCATCCATCTTCTGACCGCTTCATCCTCTTGAGGGTCGTGGGGGGGCGTGGAGCCTATCCCAGCTGACATTGGGCGAGAGGCAGGGTACACCCTAGACAGGTCGCCAGACTATCGCAGGGCTGACACATAGAGACAAACAACCATTCACGCTCACATTCACACCTATGGACAATTTAGAGTTATCAATTAACCTAGTCCCCAATCTGCATGTGTTTGGACTGTGAAGCCGGAGTGCCCGGAGAGAACCCACGCTGACACGGGGAGGGCTCCCACACCCGGGATCGAACCGGCAACCCTCTTGCTGTGAGGCGACAGTGCTAACCACCACACCACCGTGCCGCCCGACCTGTGACTCATCATTTCCTATAATTGCCGTGTCATAATTGGTCCAGATGGCCCTGATTCAAACGCTGGACTCGGGTACCTCCCTGTCCTAAAACCACAGCATTCCTTAGCCAATCGAGCACTGCGACGCTCCATGACATCACTGCCTGAGGAATGAGCTGCCCTAACAGTTGTGTGCAGAGAGTGACCCGGTTAACAAGGAGGGACTGGGTGGTTTAGACTGCTCCAGTGAGGCTGTAACAGCCATCAGTCAATGGGGTCATTTACACAGAATCAGGCATCTTGTGCATTTGGATGTGTGTGTGTCTGTGTGTGCATGTGTGTGTGTGATGCCAATTTTCTTATTGAGCAAATGGCGAGGAACTTTCCATCCCCTCCAGAGTGCAGTTAGAGCGCTGTGGTTTTGATGAGTGCTTACACAATAACATGGGTTTTCACTGAGGCCATTGAAAACATACTTTCTGCCTGGGAGACATAAAAGCACGTACATGATGAGTGAAGTTGTGTAAGCTGTGCATACTTTCCTGTTCCCAGACACAAACTGAATACAGATCAGTGGTGGAGAGTAACTAAACACGTTTACTCAAACACAGTTTTGAGATACTTGTACTTTACTTTTACTTAAAATTATACATCATGCATCAGTATTAACAGTCGAGTAATAAAATGAACAGTATAATAATTATCACTTAGAACCTATAAGTGCTTTTAAAGTCACTGTATGCAAGATTCAAAGCATTAAAAGAGTAGCAAAGAACTATCTGCTATGTGAAAATTTGGTGGAGTAATGGCATCCTGAGCTCAGAATAAAGCCACACTTCCTTTGTGTGTTGCAATTGAAGAATCTTTGTTATGTTGTGGTAGCCAGTCCAGCTGCATGTGCATGTTAGTGCATGTGAGTCCCTGTGTGTGTCCCAGTGGCTAGGTGACTGCCACCGCTCTGCATTGCACCATGGATGTACATAGAGAACTGCATACAGCGTTGGAGGCGGGGCCTCGTTCATTACAATGAAAGTAACTCAGTGGCGCAGGAAGCCAAAAAAGCTTAATAACTGAAGCTCGAAATTACACAGGTCTTCTGCATCGTGGGGCCTGTAGAGCAAGTGCACTGGAGACTTAAAGTGGCCAAGCGGCTAATGTCCGCCAGTGAAGCGGCTATCTCTCCGTATAGCCCTCCACCAACTTGAATGGGGATAAGATGAGTTATTCATGTGGCTCTTCTAGACTTTAAAAATGTTATCAGACTGATTGGATCAAATGCTGATGATACAAAAAGCAATTTTGCAGAGGTTGTGATGCTAAAAAAAATACATGCACTGATTTACAAACACTGGTCTCACAATGTAAGTATATGGGGAAAACTCTCTTTGGGCCCTTTGGCATCACGTTAAAGACCCAGAAGCTGTAATTCTACCTTTGGGCACTATGTCAAATTGGCTTCAGAGTCTGGCGCTGTTCCTGAAGGCTTGCATTGCACTTATTTGGTGGTTACTGCTGATAATATCATCACAGAAGTGTGATGCCCACCCTGCACTTTCCCCTAACACTGCTGTTGTTAGTGCTCATGGAGTTAGCACCCTTAGCTGCTAGCCGCCAGCTCAGCCACCTCCATGTTGAGAACCGTGTGCAGACAATCGCAGCTTGGGCTCTGAATCATACCGTGTACAGGGTTCCCACACATTTTCATGGACAAAATTTCAAAACCTTGTCACATCTTTTTAAGGCACATTACTGTGCCTGCTGCATTTGCTGGCCTGGTTATGCTTCTTTTCTACACACACACACACACACACACACACACATGCAGGACAGTCTCGCTTCCCACATCCAATGCTGCCACACTACGTCATATATACACATATCGTATAAAAGTGGACGGCTTAGCGGGTAAAAGTCATGGAAAATGAGAACTGTGCAAGTTTTGCATTCTCATCAGCCATCAAATAAGTTGTTTGAGTTTATTTGCCTTACTTGATATTGCAAGTCCTTCGATGCGACTATTGCACATCACAGCGTCGATGCTGAAACGATATACCTTGCAGTTGACACATATTAGAGCTACAACATCAACATCATTGATCTCCAGTTATGACGACAACATCAACATCTAACTCACAGAAAATAAATTTGCTATTGGAAGGTCATCCACGGAAGATCACTGTAACAATTCATTTCATTACAAAGAAAAACATTATTGTTAAATTATTATTATTTTGATTTTAGTGATTCCATGACTTCTCCAGGCCTGGAAAAATAAGACTGGGAAATTCCATGACTTTTTCAAGCTTTCCATAACCGTGGGAACCCTGTATATATATATATATATATATATATATATATATATGTTCTGAATGTCACATACAGTTTCTTTAAGGACCTTTTTTGCTAATAAAACTGTTGAACGCAGGACATTTTTATGCAGGAGTATTTTTATATTGTGGTATTGGTACTTTTACTTGAGTAAGGGATCTGAGTACTTCCTCCAGACACACATTTACCCACAGAGGTTATTGAGAACATTCATCCCAGAGGAGGCCCAGTCCTCCCGCTGCTTGCTCAGCACTGTGTATAAACTGGGAAGCACTTCAGAGGGGCGCTTGTCTGCACACTGTTTGAAAACCTGGAAAAACCATCACAGCCTGTGAACCGTGGCAGCACTCTCCTCAGGAAGTGCCTGAGAGACCCCGAAGGTCCATTTTTCACAGCAAGGTGAAGTCAGCCTGAGGCACACAGTTGGGTTTTAGCTGGGTAAAAGAAAAATATTTCAGGGACTGTGAATACAGTCAAATCTATCATTTTCACCTAACGATGCTCTCTTCACATTGCAGCCGTTTGCATCCATTATGTTAAAATGTGGGTTTTGAAAGGGAGCAGCTGGAAATCTCCTTGTGCAGTGTAAGACGAAGCCATTTAACACATTGTACCTGGGTGCAAAGCCAAAGCGAAAGGGGTGGGGGATTTTTTTATTGAGCTCATTCGGTAAGTAGGTACAGCTGGAGAGAGGAACATACAAAGTATAACCTCTCCTGATGTGATGAAATAACTTTCTCATGACCACCCTCTTTCTTTCCCTCTCTCATTTTCCTTTCCACTCCCTGTTTCCCTCTTGTCTTTGCCAAATGTCCCTCAAAGTGGAGTTTATAAAATCGGAATTGTCTTTGGGAGTTTTTTTTAAACTAATTGAGGACATATTGTAATGGGCTATAATGACTAAAGAGTACACAGAGGACAAATGGAAAGCTGGAGGGGGAAAAGGGTGTGGAATAATCAGGAGAATATGAACGGCAGACATTGATGTAAAATGATATGCGGACAGACGACAAGGGAATAGGAGGTGCAGGGAGGAGGCAATATAAAGAATTGAGTGTTTGACAAGGAACCATCAAACAGTAAATTCATATAAAATAGTTTATTAACATGTTGAAAAAGGGATTTAGACACAGCTTTTAGAAAAGGAATGTGTGACATTTCTATATGATACATAAAGAGCAAGTTCAGCTTTGGTGTTATAAAAGCAACTACGGTGCCAACATACATTATTGTGAACTGAAGCCTTTTCTACACAGTGCACTGTTAGAGATGTGACCAACATCTGACTGGCTGGGAGGAAGAAGAAAACAAGGAGAGTAAATGTAAACCATGCACGAGGCACAAAACAGGCGGATTATATGACAGTCTTGAAAATATTTCCTCATTCCCTCTCATAAACTCTGGTGCAGACAACATCCCCTGCAGTCATTGTCTGAAAGAAAACAGAAACAAAAGGATAAAGGTTTGACTTCTGGTAAAACTTTCTATCAGGGCACACATTATAAAGGGTAAATAGGTTTCTATTATGATAACAACAAACAGGAAAACCTTCCATTAACTATCTGCAACCCTGCATTATTCCAAGAAGGCTACCCCAACTGCTAGCCTTGTATTAGCATTTAAATAGGTTTTTCACTGCTGGAAAGATGGTTTTTTCATAAAACTAGCCTGTCTATGCGGTAGAAAGATGCAAATACCTTTTAGATTGGTGCTACATGACCAGAGAAAACAGAGGAAAAGGACTCAGGAGAGACTAGACCAGAGCACATGGACTAGAGGCAACAAACTTTATAAAAAGACTAACGTATCAATAGAGTGTGCCAGGGCTGACGTCAAAACCCGGAAGTTTAGCATCACGCTGGTTCCCGGAAGAGAAAGTGAATGTGATTTTTGCATTGCTTTTTGGATTATGTCAGAAAATAAGCTCTGTGGCTAACACAAGTTTATGATACTTACAGGTTTTGTTCAGCGAGATAATCTTCACATATGAACACCTTTCATACCGCATTTGAAGCTGAAATGCGATCGCCAGAAGTAAAAAGCTAACGTTAGGCTTTAACGGACTACATGACTACTCCACGGTCGCATGACTCTTGACGTCACCGCCACTAAGCTTTCAACTGATTTCGGCCGCTTTATTTTAAAAACATTGTATAATGGGGAAATCGGACTGTTTAAGCTAAATAAGAAGCTGTAATGGCGGACTGCCAGCACTCTCGCCTGTTCGGGGGTGATGACGTTTAATGTCCCCGACAGGGTTTGTAGTCGTATTGAGCAACTTGTTAGCAACCGCCTTTTTTACGACACGTAAAAGCTTCAAAATTCACAAGTAGGGTATTTACTGACGTGTTTTATGTCGTAGAACAAAACCTGAAACTCGCTTAAGCTTTTGTTAACCACAGACCTTATTTGAGGCATTTAACCAAAATCCCATTCAAAAAACGTATTGACTTTTAGACGAGAGAACCGGAAGTGCTAAAAGCGCTAACGGAGTTCCAGGTTTACTGGCACACTCTATGCCAGATGAATATACTGGCATACTCTGATAAAGAATCTCTGAAGTGCTTCTCGACAGTAAGTTAAAATATGTTTCTGAAAAAACTTAAGGCAAAAAATGGGAAACACAGTTACAGAGTCTTGGTTCATATTTTATTAGCACTGCCTAGCAGCAGTGTTTGATCTCAGAATTTTCAGCCTGTTTTTACAATACAGGAAACAGTATGGCACCTGCTTGCTGTTCCCAAATTCTCCCATTACAGCCAAACAGTGCACTAAAATACATTTCTAAAGACACTTTAGACAAGAAATCGGCAAAACAGTAACACAATCTTGTCTATATTTGATCAACACAGCTTAGCTTTACAGTTTGGTCTGAGTCTCAGTCTGTACTGTACTCTTTGTGTCCATGATGGCGGCCATAAAAAAACTTGGAAGTAGGCTACAATCTGTAGTTCCAGCAGCAGCCTGAGAGCCAGTGGAAATTTGAGCTGAGAGATGAGCAGCTACATCTGGGCACTGATAAGATGGGAGGAAGCTTACCATAGTTCATTTACCATTACAGTAGGCAATGCAGTAATGTAAAGGGATACTTTGCCAAATTTCAACCAGCTTTGCATCATAACAGTGTGGCTAGTATGTGTAAATGAAGTATAATAAACTTCCCTCCATCTTACCAGTGCCCAGATCTCCCTGCTCATCTCTCAGCTCAAATCAGCTGGATGGTGGATTTTTGCTGGCCATAGGGCTTTTGCTCAAACTACAGAATGTACTTCCGCATTTTTGTATGCCTGCAACCACAGACACAATCAAACTAGACAGTGCTGATCAACTATAAATCCAGACTCTGTTACTGTATTAGGCCCGTTTCCACTGAAGAAGTTCCTGGTACTACTTGGGGGGCAGGAACTACTACAGGAACATCCTCTCGCTCGGCCCTCTCAACCGTCGTGTCTCCACTGAGAGAGCGAAGTAGGACGAAGGTTCCTGTAAAGTTACCGTGCTCTGTATGTGAAGTAATCGTTGTGCGACCATTTTGACCGGGGCGACGTAGGGGCGTAGGGACGCCGTTAGCTGTTAGCGGTGTCTGTAATAACTCTGGTCACGGTCTGTGAAAACATTTTTTTTTCCAGCGGATGTCTTAGTTACAACATGATTGAGCTAACTGGAGTAGTTTCATGTCGTATCCAACAACGGGAGGCTTTTAACAGATGATGTCCTGATGTTAGCTTTGCTGCTGCTGTTAGCTGTCCCTGTCAGCTGATGCTTTCTAGACATCGTGATTTCCCAAAACTGAATAAATACCACACATAGCAACACAAAACTGCTTTGCTAGCTCAATCATGTTGTAACTAAGATATCCGCTGGAAAAAATATTTTTTTCACGGACCGTTTCTGGAGTTATTACAGACACCGCTAACAGCTAACGGTTAGCCCAGCTAATCTACGATAACCATGTTGTTATTTACAAGACGTCACATCCCGCCCTGAGTATATCCAATCAGCACCAAGTAATCCCCAAGCCCCAGCCAGGAGTTTCTCGGGGCCGTTCTGAGTACCTACTCCGAGGCAGGGACTTGTTTAGCCCCTGTAAAAGTTCCGGAACTCTGTCCTTCGGGGTGGTTCCTGCGGTGGAGACACGCACCAACGGCCCCGGCCCCGTAAAATTACCCCGAAGTTCCTGCGGTGGAAACGGGCCTATTGGCTATTTCTTGCCCTATAATGTTTTCAGAAAGATATTTTAGTGCACTGTTTGGCTGTAATATGAGAATTTGTGAGCAAGAAGTAGGCGGCATACTGTTTCCTGTAATGTAAAAACAGAGGCTGAAAAAACGAGATCCAACTATAAAAACGATGCACGATTCTGTTCCTGCGTTTCCTATTTTTCACCTCAAATGCTTTCAGAAACATATTTTAGCTTACTGTTTACCTGTCATTTGAGACCATTTGTTACCAGCCAGCCGCCATATTGTTGTCTGTGGAAAAACAACAAACCTTACATTACGTCACCCACCAGTGGGAGCGTTTATTGGTCCAGTGAGTCGCAATGCATTCTGGTAGTTGTAGGTTTTCAGCCTCTTGAGAAAAAGTGAATTCCACAGTCCTTTTCCTTTGTTTTCTCTGGTCATGTTGCACCAATTTCAAAAGTATGAGTGTCTTTCTACTGCATAGACAGCCCAGGTTTATGGAAGACCATCTCTCCAGCAGTGGTAGTTATTTCAGTAGCTTACAGCTCAGTCTCACAAAGCTGCTATGGCTGTAGTCTTATTTTACCTTTTTTACAACCTAAAATGTGTTCTTATTTATGGCTATGGCTATGATTTCTCAACCAACAAATAATTCTTTAAGGCTCTCAGATTCGACAGTCATCTTAGTTTAAGTGTCTTTTTAACTCTAATACACCGTATATAAAGTTGCGTGTTGGCTCTGCACACATCATACTTACCAGTATCAGTTCTCCATCGTTGGTCAGCTCTCGGGTCCACGCCGTTTTGGGCCCGTCGCCTTTCTGTAAAGTCTGTTCACAGCTGATCTTGCTGTCTGTTTCCCATTTAGGAAAACTCTGCAAGGATTCATAAGAAGAAGAAATATGAATCATCTTTGGACTCTACGAAGTTATAACAAAGTTTAGGCGTCGTCATAACTGGAGCTCAATGTGCCGATTGCTGCATGTCAGAACATTTTTATGACCTGTCCTTCACCACTCACTCAGCATGAAGGGAGTCAGAACACATCCATGAATAATCACTAGGACTGACTCTGAAATTATTTCCATATGTTTCTTCTGCACATTACTCTGGCTAGTTATGCTGTCCTTGGCAAAATGCTGGTATGCATGCATTGACATAATACAGGAATGTTATATGGGATGTGTACCGTGCAGGGACGTCCATCCACTGTGGTCTCATTGAAGGACTGACCCACGGTAAAGGAGACATTGGTGGTGCGGACACTGGTGGAGGTCTTGATGGACAGACTGTCGTCCTGCTGGGTGATTTCCACTGCAGGGCTGGAGGCTGCTGCCACTGCAATCTTCCTCAGGAACACATTCACACCTGTTCACACACAAAAAGGACTAATATCAAGCTGGCAGCTGTTCAGGAAGCAATTAGCTGTGTTGGTTTACGAGAGTGGAAAGTATAATCTTATATAAATCCAGAGCATATTATAAATTTTGACTCTGATTTCTGACCTTCCACACAGCCGTAGTTTGAGTTCATTCAGTACAAGATGAAAAACAATCTTTATGTAATCTGTCAAAGTTAATCTTTCATCACTTTTATTTTTTTGACAATATTACAGTATCACTGTGTGGTAAAGCAGCTGCGAGCAGGGAATGTTTGGAATTTTTTTCCTTGTTTGGCAGTCCTTAAAACTATGTCATCCGATATTTGAGAGTCAAGAGCTGAACAGCAGCTTTTATAACACAAGTAACAAATGAAATTCATATTTCTTACTATTTATCTTCTCACTGTGATTTCCAACAAGGGTTATGAATGCAAAGCTTGTTGGCACCCTAAAGTTTTCAGAACAATCTGTGCTGCTGCATTGCCACACAAGACTAACACGACTTTGATGAGAAGAAAAATGAGGTAATGAAATGTTCACTGTGATTAAAATCTTAGTTTCAAGTCTCTGCATGCTGACTTTTTTTTCTGTACTGAATGAACTAAAACCAAGGTGATGAATCTAAGAATTTACTGTGTGCCTCAGAAAACGGTTACCAGTAATTAAAAGCATACATGATTTGTACTTGATGGGTTACAACATGCAAAACCACTGGTATGGTCTTTTATACCACTAATTACTGTGACATTCTTAAAATTCTGTCATATCCACTCAACTCAAAACTCCACTGAAGCCGGTATGATGCTTATTAACCACCAGAGTTCGAGCCTCATTGTGAACAGATATGTGAATGACTGCAATCATTTCACAGCTTAAATAAAAAGGTTTTGGCTTGACTTTGCAACATAAAAAAATGGAAATGCAAATTTGTAGCTGTTTTGCATCTATTTGTAGTCAAGTAGCATCTATTTGTTTTGTCTCTGTGGGTTTTTTTGTGTCTCTTTATAGTCAAATGCACTTCTTTCGTAATTTATGTTTCATAGTAGTAGTTTTTTTTTCACTTTGTGATTGTTTTCATCTTTTTGGGGTCGTTTTGCTTGTCTTTGTCATTACTGTCTGGCAGTCATTGGTCTTTGTACATGTTTTCATCTCAATGTGGTCATTTTGTTTAAAAGTGATGCATTTTGCGGTCATTCTGTGTGTCTTTGTAGTTGTTTTGTAGTGGTTCCGTGTCTCATTGCTTTGAGTCTCTCTGTGGTTGTTTTGTGTCACTACACTGTAGCTTTCTGTCTCTTTGTGCTCATTTTGCATCTCTTTGTGGTTGTTTTGCATCCCTTTGTGAGCAATTTTGTGTCTTTTTTTCCTATCTCTTTTTATGGTTGTTTTCTGTCTCTTTGAGCTCATTTTGCACCTCTTGTGATTGTTTTGCATCCCTTTGTGGTTGTTTTGCATCCCTTTGTCGCTAATTGTGTCTCTTTGTTGTCTTTTTGTATCTCTCTGTGGTTATTTTCTGTCTCTTTGTGCCAGTTTTGTATCTATTCTTAGTCATTTTGCATCCCTGTGTGATTGTTTTGCATCCCTTTGTGGTTGTTTTGCATCCCTTTGTGGCTAGTTTTGTCTCTGTGGTCTTTTTGTATCTCTTTGTGGTTGTTTTCTGTATCTTTGTGCCAATTTTGTATTTCTTCTTAGTCATTTTGCATCACTTTGTGATTGTTTTTGTCTCTTTGTGGTTGTTGTCTGTCTCTTTGTGGTCATTTTGTGTCTCTTTGTAGTTGTTTTGTGTCTCTTTTTATAGCTGTTGTTTGGAAGCGTTGTTTTATATTTCTTTGCCGTAGCTTTGTATCCCTTTGTATCCCTATCTCTTTGTGGTTGATTGTTGTCTCTTTGTGGTTGCTTTATGTCTCTTTGAGTCACTTTGTTGTAGCTTTGAGTCTCTTTGTGGTTGCCTTTGTCTCTCGGTAATTGGTTTTTGTCTCTCTGCAGTAATTTTGTGTCTTTTTGTTTTAGCTTTGAGTCAATTTGTTGTAGTTATGAGTCTCTTTGTAGTTGTTTTGCATTTCTTTGAGGTCATTTGTTTCATTTTGTATCTCATTTGGTTGACTATCCAATAGTCACTTCACTCAGAGGCTCTGGCCCTGGGCCCCCCGACCCCTTGGGCCCGATAGGCACATACCATAATTCATTGATGCATTTATGCAGCAAGAGAAAATAGGATTAATGAGACCTGTAGGGAAAAAATGGCCTAGTTACTGATGTGCAGAGTACAATAGGTGAAACTCAGAACACGTAGCTTACATAAACATCTATGTGCTGCCTCAGTAGATACGTGAACTGATATTTTATAAATGTAAATAAAATGTAAAGTGCCTGTTAACTGTTAAGTTTTTGACATTATTCATTTGACCTGGAGTGTCTTCGAAAAGGCTACCCCACAAATCCGATTCAGTTCAGACCATATTTGCTCATGGAGCGGTTGGTACTAAAGCAGGCAATACACACACACACATACACAGCTCTAGATTGGGTCAGGGAGGCCCAGGGCAGTGAAGGAAAGTCAGTCTCAGATCCGGCTGGCTGCTGGGGCCCATGTCAAGGCTTAGTTCCGTTTACACTGGCTCTAATTACAACCGCATGAGGAGGACCCTGCTTCAGATGAGTCTAATCTAACATTCCTCCACAGGCTATTTGTCTTCAGATTTTTAATGGATGCCACTGGCTGGCCTTCACCTGACCTCTTTCTCTCTCATGCTCTCTTTTATAACTGGAGTCCATACAGTCTCATATAGCTTAACAAGACCAAATATTCCCAGGAACATGGGTTAGCAGGGCTGGAGCAAACCAATGTAACCACAGAGAGCCACTTCAAACCACTTTGGTTCTCCCAGTTGACCTCTAAGACAAGTGGATTTCCAGTAGATGATGCCACTGACAACATGATTGACAGCTCTTTGTGCAGGACATGCATCCCTTTCCCTTTCTTTATCTGATTTTGCAGCTTAACAAAGGAGCTCAATGGTTGATGAAAAACTAGATAACAATATGCTGATAAACTGGTATCAAAGTATAAATGGAAAAAATTGTGCATGCAAGCATTTTGATCTGAAGGTGGAACAAAACGGGATGCGACCCAGATAACAACTTATTATACATGCACATTAAATAGATAATTATTCTATGCGTGTGCATAAAAAAACTCAAATGCATTACTCACCCAGCGCTCTCAAAAGTTCCTCGAAATTTTCCGAAGACTTCATTTTCCATTTTCCAGAGAAGTCTGTGGTTTTCTTTTCCACTTCCATGATTTGTGCAGATTAGAAGCTGATTACTACTGCAGACTCTCCGGTTCGTTGTCTGTCTGTCTGTCTGTTCCCCTCCGTTAACCGGTCTGTGCAGCCGTCTCCGCTGCCTGCATCTGCGCCTCCATTGATTGGCTGACAGCGCGCCTGTATCTGATGCTGGTCCAGCCAATGCAGAGGCCGGTGACAGGGAGGGACTTTCCCCCCTGATTCTGCCTGCACCCTCCACCTCTGTCAGCATGGTGAAAGATTTGGATACGAGCTGGAAAATACACTTCCAGTAAGTCCTTTGATGTTGATGCAGCAGCAGGCTCGGATGTTAAGTGTTAATTGCTTGTTGGTTAGACCAAGAAGTCCAGAAAATAAGTGATAGATGGCTCAAATAAGCCAGTGAGCAATGACATGAGAAATGGATGCAACTTTTTATCCTGACCTGAAGCCATGTGTGAAGTTGTCCACAATCTGGAATGTGAGATCAGATATCAGGGTTACAGTGTTCAGCTCCACAGTGGGGGCTGTAAAGCTGGTAATGAAGGAGCAAAAAGATAAGACTTAGAGCTGAAAGCACCCACCCAGGAAAGTGTCATCAATATTTTTCACTCTACAATTAGAATCTAAGAGAGAGGTGACACATCAGTCCACAGTTTATTCATTATAATCAAATAGCACACAGGCTATCAGTTGTACCCAACACATCTCATCCAGTCTTTATCTGAATTGGACAGGGGTGGGTTACATGTCTTTAGGGCTACATGTTATTTCTGTAAACAAACAGAGACACAAGCCACTGTTTACCTCCTCGCTGAGGTTTACAGTGTCAGTGAGAATACATCCTGCTGCTAATGCTTGAAATCATTCAGTTCTGACACATCTGTCAGCACCAGTAATGTCATTGCAAATTCATCATTGTGAAGTGAAGTGCTTTATAGGCTAAGAAATGACCGACAACTTGTTTTATACTGTGTTACTGTAAAAAGTCACGCTGAATTAGGCTGAATTTAATCCAAATTGGATCAAAATGATTGACATTGTCTAGTAATTGGCTGATTCAGGACTGACCCTCCCTCTATTTTTCTCAAATTTAATTTACATTCAAGTCCATATTGGCCTGATTGGTATTTCCTGTTAGAGCATGGTGGTGCCAAAGCAGAGAGGACAGTCAGGGCATACGATTTATGATTAAAATGAGAAAATATAAATAAGAAGAATGAAAAGAAGAAAGGAAAAAGAAAAATTAGGTGTTGTATAACAAAAGAAATATTCTTGCCCTGCAGGGAGCTAAACATAAGGGTGATAAAGGCTGAAGATCTGACTGGAAGTAATTGTGACAGTGTGAAAGCACACTGGATAAAAGCACAACACACTCAATGGTAGAGGTTACAAAGAAATGAATAAGATAAATATGAGCTAGAAAAAAAGAGCATATATAAACATAAGTATTGTTAAAAATACTGATTTATTGATACTGATTCTGAATATCTGAAATAGTTTCAATACTCAATGCTCTCTCATTTATAATGTTTACTACAGTCATACAGACCAAGTAAAGTTGCTGTTGTCATGTCATCACTTTTTATATTCATCTCTTAATAAAAAAATAATAACTTGAATGTCCTCAATGTCAGTTAGAAATTTCAGTATCATGAGTGAATATATTTTCTGAAAAGGGAAAGTATGAAGAGTTACATAGTTTCACCATGAACAGAATGTTATGTTAGCCACATATTAGCATCAGGCTTACATGTTAATCTATAAACTGATATATCTCCAAATACAAACGACAGTCACAAAGTAGCTATAAAAGATTTAGTATGTACAGTTAATAGTACAACTACTGTAATCAGAGGGCGGGTAAAGACTGTCAATATTTGCTTGGTCATACTATCTGACAAAATGGTGGATGTAACACTGACTACATGCACAAATATCCAGTTTGCCCCTATTCCAAAAAGGCAACATTCCTGCTGAGCTGCTTACATAATAAAAAGTAATATTTCACTATATTCCTGTTCACATGCAGTCGTGCATACTCTGATTAACGTGCCGTAACATGTCGTTACAATGCCAAAATATGGGAAAGTGCAATGGCTGGAGTCACTTGTGCCATTTTGCGTCTTCTGGCAGACCTGTTGGACCGTGCAAACACAGCCTTCCTCTTGAAAAGGCCACTCTTGCCAAAACTGTTAATATTCAAGTCTTTCTCAAAATTTAAAAGTAGGTGTGTTTCTTCAGGAAGGCAATGCGGGCACGGGAAGGAAATATTAAAAAGCCTTTATTGTAGTGGCTAAATCATTAAAAGAGCCAACATGTTTTGACCACTGCCTTGCAGGGAGCAGGGAGCTAAAGCCTTGCTCTGCAGAGAGCTGAAGACCTTCGTCAGACGGACCTGCAGTGGTCAAAACATGTTGGCTCTTTTAATGATTTAGCCACTACAATAAAGGCTTTTTAATATTTCCTTCCTGTTTTTTTCTATATTTTGGTGCGTGTCTTCTTCAGACCAGAAATGTTGGCTTTTTTGGGGGGCATGCATCTCTAGCACAGCTTCGCAAACTGCTTCTGAGCTGTTCTGTGTACAACGCATCCATGACAATGCACAGAGCTGACCGTAAACAGGCAAAAGGTCATGTGTTGCAAACTGCGGTAAAAACCCTAAATGAGACGTACATCGTAAATGCTTCATTCAGAAAAAAGCCTAATCTGGAATATCCAAATGGTATATGCCGCTTACATGACCTGTACCAAATTCCAAATATGGTCACATTTGGAATTATATGGAATATTAGTGTGCATGTAAACTTGGTCAGTGTCAGGTAAACGTCAGATGCTATGGAGCTCTGCCAATAGGGGTTGCTATGGCAGACTCTTTTTTTGCAGTGTTTTAATTGAACACTCAGTTACCCAAAATGCAATGCTGCCTTGACTATAGCACACAGTTACAAGTACAGTAGGTTAGAATAATTCCCCTCATGCACTGTCTGGGAGATGTATGTGATAATAGCACCAAGCCTCTCGATGCTAAATTTCTTTTCTTTATGTTATTGACTCTCTTTCTGTTTTTTCTTTCTCCCACACATGCGCTTACACACTGCCAAGAATATTTCATCAGGTCTGGATCAGGAGGGATGTCTCTGGAAACATGATGCAGTGCATTCACCCAACAAAAGGAGTCATGATGTTATCAGGGCACGTTGTCTCAAGCATTCCTCCCTTTGGCACCATGCAGCTCCCCTATAGAGTTACACAGCAACATGGGGATTAACCTCATTGGGTGTTTTATACAGAGAAAGGAAATATAAAAGCACTTTCCTTTAGTCACTTTTATTTTTCTCTTTTGTGGAAATGTACTCAAATCGACCTGTCAAAGGGTTAGGGACGGTCACTCTTCAAATTCAAACGACTGAGAGGGCTTGCCAGAAGGGCAGAGTAGGCCGTGCTGCTTTTGTCAGATCCTCTGATAGTATACCAGAAAGTCCAAGAAAAGGGCACGGTTCAGTTGTTCAACCTGCGATCCCCGAATAAACTTGAAATATGGACAATTAGAATGTTGTTAGGTTTGAACTAAAATGTGTAATAAAGCTGTCAATAGCTTGCTTGCATCTGTCACAGGTAGGGCTAACCCTGAGAAAAAAAAATTGAAAGCTTGAACTTAGACATATGAAGTGTACAATGTTAAATTAAATAAAGCCATGCCTCAAACAAATGAATGAAGAGTGAATGTGTCACCACTTTTCAAATCATTTTCCCAGTTTTCCCTCATAATTGAAAGTAGTGAGTCTTCCATATCAAATACAGCCGTATAAAACCTGGACATTGTTCCCTATAAAAACACTTTTGAATGCAAGTTACACGTATCATCCAGGCCGGCATTCACCGCTGGCTGACCTCGGGCCGAGAACACACAGAGGACAACAGCAGCTCACAGATGAGAAGACGAAGAGGAGAATGGCCCTGATGAAAGGATAACACTGGACACTGCTGTCCCTGTTGCCATGACAACGTATGTAGTTTCATTAATCTGTGATTCCCCTGAAAGCAACCTCCCTCTATATATGAACTATGATAACTGCTGTTGAGTTCCCTGTGTTGTAGATGTCTTTCTGTTTACCCACATGCTCACACATTCATTTAGAAGAATCAGTTTTCTAAAAATGTAAAGTTATGTTTTCTGTCATGAATAAAGGTCTACTGATTTTGCAAAGATGGCTAAAATGCAGTGGTGGAAGAAGCATTCAGATCTTTTTCTCAAGTAGAAGTAGTAATGCAACAGTATAGAGATATTTTGTTACAAGTAAAAGCCCTTTATTCAAAATCTTTCTCAAGTAAAAGCATAAAATATTAGCATCAAAAATATACTCAAAGAACAAAAAACAAAAGTACTCATTATGCAGAATGTCCCGTTTCAGAATATTATAGGCTGCTGTATTGCTGAATTATAATTATTGATTAATTTATGTGAACATCACGTTGCAGCTGGTGAAGGTGGAGCTTTGTTTTACTATATATACTACTGGATAACTAATATATTTTTCAAGTTTTATCTTTATCCACATAATACATCATAAAATATTGATTAAATTTGCATTAATAATCTGAATCTGCAAAGTAACTAGTAACTAATGTTGTTAAATAAATGTAGTCAAGTAAAAGTACATTATTGGCTTCCAAAACATCGTGGGGTAGAAGTATAAGGTAGCAAAAATGGAAACACTTAAGGAAAGTACAAATACAGTAAGTACAGTACTAGTTACATGTTTTGCAGACATCATAAACATCAAACACTGCATCTCAAAGTAGTATTTAAAAAAACATTAATATTAAAACAAATATATCTGGCGGAATCTTTCCAGAAATAACAATATAGGGTAAACTCGAACAAATGGCAAAAGCCATTCACGGGAATGGTTAAAGCGTCACCTAGCGTTGATTTATGGCTTTTCTTGTGACCGGAACCAATGTTAGTTACATGTTTCCAGCCGGTTGACAATTCAGCAAGCACCGGTCTCATCATGTCGAGGCACCTTCGCTTCATTGCGCGGACGGTGATGGTCAAAAACGGCGACGTTGACGCGGCGTTCAAGAATTTAACCAGGTTAAACTCTCGTTTTTACGATTTAATATATTATATAAGTTGCTGTTATGAAGCGGGTGACAAGCTAACGTTAGCTAAGTTACCGTTAGCCTTCCGCTCAATGTCACAGAGCTGCGGCTGCGCAGTAGCATCACTGGTCATGAAAAGCTAATAGCAAAATGCTAACTGTATTGCTGAGAAGGATTTAGAAATGTCGTTAAATAGATAGCCTTACAGAGTTGGATAAACACATTGAAAAGGTTAAAAGTACCAAAGGTTTCACAACATTTGGTCCACTTGTAACTGTTGGCATTTGTTAGATATAAACTTAAGTGTCAATCAGCAGTTGGATGTATACAGAGCTCCTTTGAGGACAAATAACGTGCCCCTAAATTGCGTATTGAAAAATTCAAACTATTAATAAATCAAGGGGAACATTCATCATAACATGGATCAAACACAGAGGAACTCAATAACAACAGTCTCTTACTGAAACTGGGGTTAAAAGGACACTATTTACCTTGTTGCCTGTGTACGGAACCACAAACTGTTCAGTTACGTCACCATTCACTTTCATAATAATTTTCACTAGATATAATTACAGACATTTTATTTCAAATTACTCTTTTTCAATAGTCTGTATTTAATTCATCTTGGCATTAAAACTGAAAAGAAAAAAGATCAAATAACATCTGATACTTACTTTTCTTTATTTATTTTATGTTGAACACTGTCAAGCTTTATGAAAGTGACCACCACTGTAGCAGGGTCATTTGTTTCGTGAATTATTTCAGACCTGAAGTCCCTTTAGGATTAAAGGGGAACTACGCCCACTTCAAAATTGATACATTATTCCTGTGATCTAAGACAGTCCAAAAATGCATGTACAAAACATGAAAAAAAACTCTTTCCCAAATCTAGGAGGGTGGTCTGAGCACATGGGTATATTTTCTGTGTCAGAACTGAGAACACCACAATATAATAAAGCTTTTGTGGGTATAAAAAAGAAAACAAACATTATGTGGGTCCACAAAATCAGGTCACTCACGGTCTATGGAGTAGCTTCAGACTGTGACATCACAAGTTTGAGACTTACTTCTCTGGTTTATGGCTTTGAGAGAGTAGCTGATGTTCACAAATATTGGTGGACTTTGCTAGGCCATGGAAACAACATATTGGAATTCTTAATGTAGGTTGTGTTCCTCTTTAAATTGATATTGTGACTTAATGATAATTATTTTCTCTGCTTAGTTATTTTGTTTTACTTGTCTATTAGTCAGAACACATCTCAAACAAGGTGTTAATAGATTTGAAAAATACATTTTCTGTGCAGAACCAGGAATTTAAAAAATGAATGTGCGAACACTGCAAACTAAGACATTTTTGTGACCCACTGTACTATTATTATTATTATTATTATTATTATTATGATAATAAGAAACAAAAACTAAAAATATCCATAAATCCAGACTAAAAGGGTCTAAACTGTACAATAATCTAATTGTGTGTTTGGTTGTCTTGAGGGTTAACAGTTAGGAAATGCACTTATTATATTAACACCTGTGTTCTGTCAGTTTCACTTCTATTGCGATATCCTATTTCTGTAGTGTCTTGAATGCAACCCCATGTGTCAGCTTTTCACACATTTTCTCTACATACTCCAGGTATCTGTCTCAGGATGGGATTATTGACACAGTGAAGCGCAAGCGCTACTTCGAGAAGCCCTGCCGAGAGCGACAGCGGAAGAACTTTGAGAACTGCAGGCGGATCTACCACATGGAAATGGCCAGAAAGATTGCTTTCATCTCCAGGACAAACAGAGAGGATCCGTGGCTCGGCTGCTAGTGAAGTGGAGCGTGGTGAAAGGGGACGTTATCAATGTTCGCTGAGACGGGGCCAGTGAAGTACAGGAAGCAATCAAGATCAACACAGTGTCACTGTCACGTCTAAATGGTGTTTGGAAATACCAAGAAAAATGGCTTTCATCATTCAACAGTAAAAGGATCAAGAGGTTTTGGGTGTGCATTGAGCGTCAAGTCGTCTTTGGACATTTTATTTTCTCCACAACATTAGGCATGAAAAGTGCAGTGCTTGCAGGTTAATGAATACTTGTTTGATGACATTTTGTGTTTTGAACCTTGCCACACTATCTTGCCAATGAAAAAGCAAATAAATGTGTGACTATTTCTGAAAATCTTAAGTTGCTGGACAAGTTTTGATCACACTTAAACATCTATTTAAAAGTCCATTGTGTAAGATTTAGGGGGATATATTGGCAGAAATGGAATATTATAAATATGTTTTCTTTAGTGTATAACCAACCGTTGTGTTATTGTTACCTTGGAATGAGCTGCTTTATTCACTGTTTTTACTGGTTTAAATTAGCGGGTATGTTTGTTTCGGAGAGGAGGAGACGTCTGGGGATGATTCAGCTCCTGGTAAAAAAAAAAACCTTATCAATGAAAACTGTAGGAATTCTATTTGTGGGAAGTTGCAGCAGGTTGCAATCTGCAATCCTCACGGCTAGATGCCACTAAATCCCTTAAATCTTGCACACTGTACCTTTTAAACAACAAAGACAAACTGCTCTCTAGCGTATCATATGGCATAAAGTGATATTTTGCACATAAAAGCTTTGGAAGTAGTTCGAAGTGACCTTATTGCTTGAGAAAACTCAACGCGGGCTGTTTTGTGAGAATGGGCTCTCAGCTCAGTAGCATCCAGTTGTTAATCAGTTCAAGGTCACTACTGCACAGTGTGACGTTAATGTCCACCGATGATGTCGGCCACCTCCCGCAAACCCCCATCAGCGAGACACACTGGCCACGCGTGTCTGTCAGGCCTCGAGCTTTCACCACAGGGGACTTTAATGTTTGCACTTGCTCTTGCTCCCCTCACGCAGGCAGAGTTAAACATTTGCAGCAGGCTCACTTGTCTTAGAGGTTACTAGGTCATGTTGATATCCTGTCCTGTGGCTTTAGTCAATGGGTGGCACTGTAAGGAACAGAGAGCAGTATGATAGATGACCTATATATTTACACTGAAAGAAACTGACTGTATTACAGGGTCATTTTATCTGCTTTTAAAAGGACCTTTTCTTTCTTATCTTAAGTGGTTAAAAACTTAAATGCATGTTTCCAGAAAAGGCGTTCTTGTTATTGTGGATTTTCCTTTCACCTTCCCTGTATTGTGGTGGCACAAACAAGTGTATCTCAATGGCTACGTATGTGAAAAACGTTTCTTGGCACTGTAGTTCATGCCCTCTGCACGATCTATGCAGCATACTTGGGTTGTGCAGTCAGTGTCAGTGTTAAGTAATATGATTGCAAAATGTGGTAATGTTTTTGTTGGCTCCTTCCCAACATGGACATGCAAACACAACGCCGCTTCCTTTATCACAGACAAATAAAGACCATATGTCAGTGCTTTAAATATCCATTTATTGGGCCACCTGTCATCCCAAAAACCTGCACACACCTGGTTAGAACCATGGACAGCAGTTCTCTGTCCTCGAACAAAGTCCTTATACATATCCAACAGCTTTTACTCATGCAGTGGTATAACATATTGGCTGCTGCTCATGCTTAATTGTAATATAATTTAGATGACACAAACAGCTAATAACTATGAAACTCAGAAAAAAAGACTAGCTAAAATAATAGGGCAGTAAGGAATAGATTACAGCTTGACATTTGAATTAAAAATCAACATTCAAATATTCAAATATTATGCTACTTCTAGAATTACATTCATGTGGTGGTTGCATAGGATTGTTTTTCCAACTCCTGTGATCCAAACACATCCAGTTACACCACAGCGTTGTAAAGTCTAAAAGTCAAAAAGCATTGAAAAAAGATGGACATAATCATTTCCAAATTTCACAACATGTTTTATCTAATGTCATATCCTGCTTCAGTCCATATTCGCTGGTGTTAAGAGTTTCAAAAATGACATTTTCACTGAGATCAATAATCTCTTTGCTCATCTGTTTGCCACAAACAAAGTGTGGCCTGCACCTTTGTAACAGGGCAGTCTAGCAGCAATCAAACAACATAAGTAACTTATATAATCTGATGAATCTCTTTATTCAAATTCAGGATTTTGTTTGAGATTTTTTTCATTTGTTGTTAGGCCTTGAATTCAAATGTCGCCACCACTGAAATAAATAAAATGATATACAGTATATGCCCTGGGTCTACAACAGGGGGTCCTCAGAGTTATGCCCTGGGGCCACTAAACTGCCTGATAATTTAAGGGTTTTTTTTAAACACAAAATTTAAAGGCGCTGTATGTAAGAATGTGGCCAAAACGGTTACTGCACTCAAATTCAAAATACTGCTGTGAGTCGTGTCCGCCCCCCCCTCCACCACAGATTCGAGGTTGCTGGACAGCGGCACGCTGGAGACTGATTTGTTTGCCCACGGGCGGGTGCCGTGGCAGGGCCGCGTCGCCGCGTCCTTGATCTTTGATTTTCCAGCGGACCGTTCAAGCAAGTCCGGCTTCTCTGCTGCTAATGCTGCTGCCGGGATACAGCTGAGGAGGAGCCGGCTGCTAATGCTATGTACCAGGACACTGCTAATGCTGCTTGCCATGCTGCTGTAGCTCAGTCGTAACTGTAACTGATGCTGAGACTCTACTGACTGCGTGACTGGTAGACGGCGGTGGGTGGCACAACAGGCCAAAACACAAGTTAAAAACATAAACATGATTTGCGGACTGTAAAAATGTTTTTTAAATGCGAATATTCTGGCTGTACTATTGTTGTCGGTGAGATCAGTATGTTATATGAACATTATTTCTTAGTCTCTGTGACATATTAGGAGGATTTTACGACTATTTGCTTTAGATTTCTTATATATAGCTCCTTTAAGTGTGTTGAAAATATACATTAACATGAATCCAACATATAAGCAAAGATAAATTGGCTTGTTCATTGAAAGAAACCCATTTAATTTACAGTACTCAACATTAATGATTGGCTAATTGTTCCTGATTCTTGTGCAACCGTGAGCTAGCTAACGTTAAATCACAGTGCAGAACCTATCTTTAATGGCAAGGTGATATATGTAGTGGGGGTCCCTGCTCCGTCTCTATTTGACCTAAGGGGTCCTTGGCCTGACAAACATTGAAGACCCTTGGTATATGTTATATATTCCATGGCTTAATTACAATCTGGTTTATTTTCTCATAATCTCTAAATTGCAACATAACCATCAACCAAACTTGCTTATGTTTTTTTTGTAGCCTAATTCCCACTGAAAAAGCTGCCTAACAGCAGAGGGCACATGCAGGTTAACCGATATTATCGTTCAGTGCTATTTGCATGGTGATGGTATCTATTTTGCAATCAAAACAAGTGGAAGTAAATTTCCACATGCATACCTCAGGAGCATGCATCAAGCCTGTTTTCATATCAAGAAGCTCTGGACAAGGACGACACACAAGGACATCAATGATCTGCTGATATGCATGGGCACCCAGTGCAGACTGCTTGGAAACTCGACAGGCTCTTGGGAGCTCTGCCCAACTCATAATCAAGTCATTTTGTGATAATGGCAACGACAAGGGCAATCCATCACTATTGTTTGAACTATAATTATGTTTCACAGCGGTTTGACCGCCTGGCTCATTGACACTCCCTCTTCCTTTCATTCTCCCATGCCTCTAGCATCTGTTACTTGTTCCCTAAACAAGTAACTAATTGTTATCATCATTATTATTATGGTGATACTCATAAACATGTTCCTTGTGGTTATAAGCAGCCGTGTCAGCTCATCAAGTAGTTGCCACAGCCTCCTGCAGATAACAGCATCCTATTTCTGCATGCGACAAAATATGTGATTCACTCTTCAGCATAAAGCAATCTTATTATGTAACTATGTAAGACTGTGCGTCCCAAGCTTTCTGTCTCCAGCTCTAATAGGCCTATGATGCCACATCTCATAATCTCGTCTGTCTTATCAGCGTTCACTTCAACTTGAACCAAGAAGCTCCTCCAGCACAAACAAACAACACTCCCATTTGGCTCAATTTACTCGAAGTGCACACTATTCCTTAAAAGTGCAGCCACAAATTGATTTAAAAAAAAGAAGCTTTTTCATGCCTTGAGTATCTGCTGGACCTAATAGGTGCACTTTATCAAAATTACAAGATGTTTTATGATCATTTGGGAGAAAGTGGAGTAGGAGGATGGCCACATGTTAATAGGGCTTGCCATTATGATGGATGGATTATTGAACGGGCCCACTGGGTGTGAAAAGTTAACACTGCTGGTCCGTCTCATCAAAACAAAAAAAACAAACAAAAAAACATACTGACCAGGAAGAGACTAGAAATGACCAGAGAGATGCAAAGAATCCAAAAAAAGACAGATTACCTCAAAAATACACAAAATTACTTCAATAAGACAAAAAAATGACTCAAAGAGACACAAAACAGCCACAAGGAGACACAAAATGACTACAAAGGGACACAAAACAACCACAAATAGACATAAAACAACCACAAGGAGAAACAAAATGACTACAAAGACACACAAAACAACTACGAAAAGACACAAAACAGCCACAATGAGACACAAATAACCACAGGGAGACAAAAAATGACTACAGAGAGACACAAAACAGCCAAANGACACAAAATGGCTACAAAGAGACACAAAACAGCTACAAGGAGACACAAAATGACTACAAAGAGACACAAAACAAAACAAGGAAACACAAAATGACTACAAAGAGACATAAAACAACCACAAGCATAAAATAAAAATCAACAAAGAGACACAAAACAGCCAAAGGGAGACACAAAATGACTACAAGGAGACACAAAACAACCAAAAGGAGACAAAACGACCACAAAGAGACACAAACAGCCACAAGGACACAATAAAAAAAACTACAGAGAGACATAAAACAGCCACAAGGAGACACAAAATGACCACAAGGAGACAAAAAAAATGACTACAAAGAAACACAAAACAGCCTCAAGGAGACACAAAATGACCACCAAGAGACACAAAACAAACGCAATGAGACACAATATTATAATTATATATAATAATATATAATACACCCATGGCTAAATCACACATCTAGCCTGCCCATAATGTAGTAGGTGTATCTTTATGGAGAAATAAAAGACAGCTTTGCACAAAGGTAAACACACACACACATCCTGATGTGGAGAGCTGAACTTCACTTGTCCTTACTTGAATATATACTACAGGCTAACAGATCTGAAGTCTGAGAAGACTGTGGTGCAGCTTTGCATAGACCCAAATATCCCAATAAATGAATCCCCTCAGCTTTATACACTGTGTCTCACTTACAGAGTCACGTATTACAACAGCACGAGGAGAGGCAAAACAATGTTGTGTAACACTCGATCCGGTCCAGAGTGTTTACCATGGGAGTCTGGATCACCTACAAAGTCCTCATCTTATGTTAATTTCGAGACACCCAGCGGCTCCTCACATGAAGCACGTACACCACGTTTGAATGAGGCCTCTGGAAACACCCCATGACAATGAACATACATTCCTTCATGTCTGGACATTTTCTCTCTCTAACACACACACACTTACAGAGATACATCGGCACACTGTAAACACCAGCAGCCTGACACGTTACTACGCTGTTATTCCCCCCACAGTATTGTATCTAATAACACATGTGACCTAATTTGCATACCAAAATTTTCAGCACATGCCAACTGCCGCGTGCTGTCCCTGTCTTCCTCCAGCAGCCACACCACCCACACGTGCTGCAGTGAGAGGTGCGGTGGGAACTTCGCACTCGGCAGCCAATCGGCGCTGTGAATGCCTCTGATTGGCCAGGCCTATGAGCCAATGAGGAACAGATGGAATCCGCCTTCAGCCAATCGTGGCTCTGTACCTTCCCAGCACGTGTAGCGTCAGTTGCGTGGGTACATTTTGAACAGGTTGGAAATCTGACAAAGTAAACGAAACACGGGCCGAGGTAGAAGGAACAGGGTGGGACTGAGCGCAAATACTGTCCGTGATACAGACTGTGCTTACACACCGTTACTTCCAGAGATAGCCGTTAGCTTCTTTGAGGTCACTTCTGTACGACTGGGAATTGGTCAACTACTTTAAGCAGCGAAACGTGCCCGCACGAGCGCCTCCGTTTTGTTTGACCGTTTTTGTGAATCCAGTTCTGCTCCAGCTAGAAGGTAAGAACTCTCCTCTGACATTTTTTATGTTTAGAGAAAGAAACCTGTTTTCAAACTCGACTTGTACATTTGTTAATACGTTAAATAGAATAACGTGAAGTAGCCATTTTTGGTCATATCTTACAAATTGTCTAACTAGCTTAGCTGACTTCCGGCGGCATCGCTGACGTCATAATTTATATACTGTTTTTATGGATTTTTTCCCCGTTTTCTCAAAAATATTTAACGTCAAGCAACTTAAGAATCAGAATAAGGTTTACTTCCAAGTTGGTTTCACTAACAAGTGATGTGCCTTGGTGTTTGGTGCATACAATAAACATATTTAGCAGAAATTAAAAAAAAAAACCAAAGTACTGTAAAAGTCTATAACATAAATATAAATGAGCAAAAGTACAATGAAAATATGAAAAACATAAGCTACAATAATATATGTACAATGTAAGTGAACCGAGAGCTGTGCAGTAATGTGGAGGGAAACTATAATCTTTATAGTTTCATTGGTTTGGTGCATTATGTGCAAAAATATTGATCAGAGTATATGCAAAAGTTCAGACATAGAGATTGTGTGCAATGTACAAGGATAAAACCACAAAGTGGTTCAAGGCTTTCTTATTTCTGTAGAGGTTATAGGAGGGCTTGTTATTGCTGTTGAAGTTATAGGAGGGTTTGTTATTGCTGTTGGGTTTATAGGAGGTAAGCAGAGTAAAAAGTGGGCGTGATGTTTAACATCTGTGCTCAGATGGCCAAGCACTTTCTACTAGAGCACAGAGCAAACCTTTGCACTGCTATACTTTTGAGGAAACTTCACTGACTTAACACACTCCCTAGCCCCTCACCCTAACCCTTAACCATTACTAATGAAAGCCTAAACTCTAACCTGAACCTTAAAACCAAGTCTGAACCCTCAAACAGGCCTTTTGAAGGTCTGTCTGAAGGCGAGGAGCCAGAGGGTCCTCACTTGAGGTCTAAAACTCAAATTGAGTCTCACAAAGATAGATGTGAACACACACACACACACACACACGCGCGCACACGTGTCTCTTTTTAGAGTGAATACTTGTGAGTCATGGCACTGCTTGCACTGATTTGTGCTCTCTTCCTATGTGATTGTTTATCAGACGTGATCTCTTGCCATGTCCTCGTCTCAATTACATTGCACTTGCTGAGACTGGGTGAAGATATTACTCACAGTTCTTCCGTACCATTTATAATTTGTACTGCATGATACTGCATGGTTCTTTTGCTGGATGTAGACTACAATATGAACACGTTAAGGTTCATACACACCCTTTACTTGGTATTAAGGGTTGATATAATGTCAATATTAGGATTTTTTATGAGAAAATATATTTTTGCAGTGACATAGCTTGTATTTTTTTGTCTTTAAAGCCTCCATTACACAGTTTCTACATTTGCACACATATAACTGAGTATTATGAGTAATATGATGAGGAATATGTGTGTCAATATCTTCTAAAAAGTAGTAATACTGAAATATTTGAGCAAAAGTACAGTGACCTTTTATTTAGCCAGTATCACAGTGCACTAAATGCTTGACAGAATAATCGCTATGGGGATGGGAATATCATAGGTATGCATTGATTTGTGCAATTGGAAGATGTTGATAGGTTTCCTTTAGTATGTAGTATACTGATAATGTAATGGAGTGCTGCAAGGATGATGTTTATTTGTAGACTAGATTTGGCTTTTGGATTATTGCAGAAAATAGACTCATTTAGCCAAATGTTAGCAACAATGGTGTATTATTAATGGTGTATTTTATGTTGTAGAACAAAACATGAAAATCTCTTGAGGTTGTTTTAACCTCAGTTTTTATTTCGGGCATCTAACCAAAAACCTCTTTCAAAAAACCCATTGACTTCTTGATGAGAGAACTGTTACTAAAATGCTAACTCATTTCCAAGATTTAGGAGTCATTCCTGCAGCACTCCATACTGCAACCCTACCTGAGTTTGCTCAGTGCGAAAGCTTGTGCTTAATGAACATTGGACATCATTATGTCCTTGTCTCCACAGATGAATGCACTGGGCAGCTCTTCTAAATGGCCGTCATATGACTCGCTAACCTCCTGCTCGAGCTTCATCGTTAGTGAGAGCGAGCATACTGAGGATGAAGCAGACGTGTTCTCCGAGGGAGAAGGGTACAGTGGAACAAGAAAGTCTCCCTCGGGTGAAAGAATCACACTCTCTGGGAATTACCTCCGTTTCCCAGCTCATTCAGATCGGCTGCACTCGAGGTCTAAAATCAACCAGCCTGAATGCTGCCCAGACAAAACTAAGCATCTGAACCAAACGTCTTCTCCAGGAGCTGCCAGGTTAGGCTCACCTTCAGCGACGCCTGGGGACCTGGCCTTCGCTCAGAAGGTGAGCACCCTTAAACTCATTCCTATTTCTTTGTTTCAGTATTTCTGTCGACAAAATAGCAGATGAGTTGGAGTAGTAAAACTTCTCCTTCTTCTTATTTTCTCAGTGTGCAGATCTGCAGAAGTTTATCCGCCCTTTGCTTGAGCTTCTACATGGACTAAAGACCGGGCGATTTCACAAAGGTATGTGATTAAGCTTTGAACATGAGTACCATCTCTTCTCAAGTTTTAGTGCCTCTTGATATTTAAGTGCATATTTGCCTTGACATGGATGGATGGTATATTATTTTTATATTTGCAGGTTTATCCACTTTCCAGCAGAGTGTTGCCATGGACAGATTGCAAAGGATTCTTGGAGTTCTACAAAGACCTGAGATGGGGTAAGACCAACAACAAGTAGCAAGCCTCATATTATGACAGTAGTGAAAATGGAGCTGTTGTCTTTAATGCCTGTTTTTTATTATTTTTTTCTGCAGTGAGAAATACCTTCAAACCCTTCTGCAAATAGAGATGTTGCTCAAAATATGGTTCCCTCAGGTGGCATTTCAGTCCAAAGATGTACCGAGCCAGACTGCCACTCCCAGACTCCAACCACACTGGCGCCAAAACCAGCTCCACATGCCAGTTAAGGTGAGCTTCACGTTGGATGTTATGTCTGTTATATGATAACAAGTGCACTGCTAATGTACATGTTGCTACATGCTAATGTCAGGGAACTATGTAAGTTTTGGATCATGTCCCTGCTGGAGATGTGCGGTTGTGTTTAGAAGCTTTTATTGGTGATTTTTCACTGTAAAAATTGCTGCTGTTCTCTGTTACATCATTCCTCAGCTGCACTGATAGTGCAGAGATGCCAAGATATGGAAGACCCAGAGACACTTATCAGTGGTTTTTTAGGAAGGGGTCTTTAAAGAGACAGGCGCTGGAACAGAGTGTCTCAGACAGAGGGTGAATACAGGTGCTCCAGCACAGACAGTATGAGGAAGAGGAAAATGAAGTGTTTTTTTTTTTTTTAACCATTAAAGGTCCGGTGTGTAGGATTTAGAGGCATCTATTGACAGAAATGGTATGTAATATCATAACATTCATTTATAATCACCTGAAAATAAGAATGGCTGTGTTTTTATCACCTTAGATTGATCCATTTATATCTACATACAGAGTGGCTCCTCTTCTGCAGAGTCTGCCATGTAGTTCAACAGTAGCCCAGAGCAGACAAATCAAACACTGGCTCTAGATAAGGCCATTTGCGTTTTTGTGTCTGCCTTTGTAGTTTCTGTTTTGCAATGTCACAGGTAGAAAACACTGAATCCTACACCCTGGACCTTAAAAGTATGTAAACATGTTCTAGTAGAAACTTTAAATACAAGTACGAACCTGAAAATAAGCAGAAAAGGGTCCTCTATGAAAATATTATTTAGCAGATGACACTGACTTTGCACCTTCAAGAACTCAACTCATCTCAAGTTGTAATGAACTGTAGTTTTCCTTTAAGACCCTGGTTCATTATGGTTATTTTTGGTTTTACTTTCTTGTTCCAGAAGAGAAAACTGAGCTGGTCAGACCCCGACGACTCCTGCAAAGTCCTGACCACGCATGAGCACCATCAACATGGGAGCTGCCAGGCAGCGACTCCACTCGACTCCATTTCCATGTGTCTACCTGGATCACCTAAAAGACAGAGAAGTCCAGAGGAGGAAACAGTTGAAGCAGCTGAAGATGTGTTTACATACAGCGCCGGCACTTTAAGCAAGCCGTTATATTCATGTAGCAAGAGAGAAAAGTCTGAGATATCTCTGGCCTCCCCTTGTGAGAGCCCAGCTACACAGGACACCTCAGTGTCCTCAAGTGACATCATAACCACAACTGAGTCACCTTAACTGGCCTCGGCTGACCTTGCAACCACATGGAGGTGCCACTGCATGCTAGCCTGAGTGAAGGCAGAGGGTGGACTTGATTACATAAAGATAAAGTTAGGCGCAGAGCCAGTCTGTGATGCCAGTGAGGCATGTAAAACCAGAAGAGGAGGAGGAGGAGGAGGAGAAATGCCGTGAGACATTTATTAACCCCTAACTATCCGGCGTGGTTTCTGATTACACAAGAGTTCTTGCACTATAATACCATGGGTGTATATTGTCTGTTTGTAAGAGTATGACTTTTGTAAACATCGACTTTCACCAAGTTAAAAAGATGTTCGATGTACTTTTTATGTGTAATGCGTTAAAGCAGTTTGTGCTCTGTTTTGTATTTTTTTCATATCATGGAATGCAGCTCTAATAGTAACAGTATAGGATTTCATATTACTGATAAAAAACAGAAATAACAGGAAACACACAGCCTGTTTATATCTGGTTTTGGAGATCTGAACACAAGTGGACAACCAAGATGCATCATAGTTCATACCTGTGCCTATCATGTGTCTCCAGCTGACCACTTGTATTCAGATTTTATTACTGTCTACATCACCTAATCACTGGAAGATCAAAGAGTCCCGGGGCGAGTTATAGAGCGTTAGCATACTGTCGCCAAAACAACCAACATGTCCTGCATTGATGACACGGTCCTTGTTAGGGCGTATAAGCGTTTACACCACAAAAGACGTGGTCAAATGTGTTCAAGACCAACTCCGCAAATGGTTTGAGTGATCGGACCACACTGTGTCTGGGTGGTCATTAGCACTTGTGTTTAGCGAGGTCCACTTGTGATTGGATCACCAAAGACACATTGCTGGCAGTATGAAGCTAAAACCATCAGTCAGCTGTCCATACAATAATTTTTCAAGCAAAAATGCCCCAAATTAATGTCTTATATGTGTGGTTATGATGGGAAACTGAACCTCTTTTGGTTTGATTTATGCTCCAGCAACTTGCAATGTCCATTTTTTCACCATTTCTTACATTTTATAGACACTAATTAAAACACTAATCAAGGAAATAATTGGCAACGTAATTTGTAGTGAAGATAATTGTTACTTGCAGCCCTATTGCTGTTAAAAAAAACATACAAACACAGGTGATTAAAAGTGGCATTTATGTAGGTTATATTTATATTTTGTCAGTTGATTGATTGATTGTAACACGGAGCAAAAGCGTAATGCCAACTTGTGCCAAACAAAATTATTTTGCATTATCATCACACACACCATACGTCTTTATTTATTAGCACCTAGTGCACGCAAAACATTTTGTTCCTGTCTATGTAAATAAAAGTAGATTTAGTTGCACTTTAAGTAAACGAGCGAAATGCTGCACAGGAAATACCACAACCAGATCGCTGAGGAAATATAAGATGCTTGGCTGGTTTTAATATGTTAGATACTCTGTTAGCGTTGAAAACGTCACATTTCAATACACTTTTAAGTGTCTTTTTTTTTATTTTATTTTTTTTAATTATACAACGTGCATAATATATTTGATCCTGTGTACATTGGAGTAGATGTAACAGCATTTTGCGTGGCAATTAAGAAATGTTACACCATTTGTCAACATCAAAGAGTTGTGATATTATTTATTAAAGATCTGTTTAGGAGGATCAGCACTTGAAAATGTTGATTCCATTGACGGATGGATGGTTTACTGGTACTTGAATCAGAGACTTTATGGGCAGACTTGTCATTTGATTGTGTTTTATTTGAAATGTAACTTTGGCACTGTGGATGGAACTGGTTGAAAGGTGTAAAAAGCAAATTTAGCCGATTGCCAGGCTTATTGTTCACACTAAATGCTGCAAATGTATTGTGTGTCATTATCAGGAGTAAGAACAGCATCTGTGTCCCGTTCAAAATGGATTTGTATCACTGAATTGCTGTTATAAAATTCGTGTCACTCAAAGTGCTTTACTTTTGATTATGTAATACAGAATATTGCAGAGATGTGAGAAACAAAAAAAAAGTTTCCATACCTGAACACATCAGTTCTTTTTTGATAGCATCTGGACATTTGCACCACCATATTTTAAATCCGATATCATTCATGTTGAATGGTGTTTCATCTTTGGTGGTTTGTCACCAGTCAGCCTTACTTATATGGTAGACGTAAAGATAACCATAAAGTTGCCTGAAATTCCATCATCAGTCATACGAACATTGTATTATTTATTGAGCGATGGTGAAATCATCATCACACCATTTTTGTCATTGCAAACCAAATGTGCTGCTGTGTATATGAAGATGTTATCATTGGCCCCGAGTTATGGTATTGAAAATGGAAACTGTCAGCGTGTTTGTGGGAAACAACAGTGCAGTGAGCTGTAGTTCTGGTATTTAAAACGTAGCATCCAACTCTACACTTTTTTGTTGTGCTGCGTTACACATCTTTCATTTGTGGAAAAAGGAGAAAAACTGAAAGTAGAGTAATTCCCATTTGTATGTCTCTCTTTTTTTTCTGATTTTTAGTTCCCTTTTGTTTCAGGCTATTTCTTTGTTTCTTACAATAAAATTGTCATTATTGTTGACTGATTGAAAAATGCACATATTTTTATATATTAAATTAATGATGTGGTTCATCAAAATACAGCATGTTGATTGATTCCTGGAGTGAAAAAAAACACTAGTCTGAGCTTGTCTGAAGTCGGTCTGATTAATTACATTTCTCCTGCTTTAACATTTAAAGGTTTTCATTTCAATTAATCTTAAGATGTGACCCATCTGACCCACAGAGCAGCAGTCAGAGCTTTGCCAGCTGATATTTGTTGGCAGGAGTTTGACTTGTAATTTTTTATTTTTATTTTTGGATAATGCATGATTGGTGTTTTATTATGCATGAGTTAAATGCAGATTTAATTAATCACTTTCAGTTCATTGATTTATCATGATTAAACACTAAAAGTCTATAATTAATTTATAATTACCTTGCCAGTAGAGTTTTGAAAACTTTACAAGAGTATGCCCATTTTACGCTACTTTGTGCCTCGGCTCCATTACATTTATTTGACAGCTATAGATAATTTGCGAATAAATAATTTACATACAAATAAAATTATCATACAAATGCTGATGCATTACTACAAATTAAACTTCCCAATATAATTTTAATATTTTAAATTGGCTCCACATTCATGCATCAGTATTAGTAAACTAAAAGTAGTCTATATACTATGATGTATGATACTTTTAAAGGGACAGTCCTGCATGAGGAGAATAAGAATAATAATAGAATAAGAATAACTTTATTCATCCCCAAGGGGAAATTCAATAAAAAAGGTTTACTTTTGATACTTATAATAACACATCTGTGCTTTTACCTTGGTAGTCTGGTACATATAGGTTTGCAGACCTAACAGTGCTCAATGAGTGATCCAGATTTAGCTTCTACTCATAAACAGGTCTTTTATAATGACAGCAAACATGTTTTTTTTAAATTGATTTATATAGTTTTTTATTGGACTAATTTTCTTTATGAGTGGAACTTAAAGAGTGTGACAGATTAAAATCATGAAACATGCTCAATAACACACAGCAGGTGGCGCTAGCAGATATTAGCTTCCGCAGCACTAGGTGGCGCCATATTCATGTCGTCTTTGCGGAAGTGTCCTTCATTCCTCCACGAGCAACGAGTAAACAGACCTCTAGGATGACGAGAGGCGCTAAATTTTAGCTTTAAATATTAGCTTATACAAACTATAAAGTGTGGTATAAAAGCCCACGGTGGGAAATTTCTAGACACAGACGGTTATTGGAAACAGTAACGTCATACCGAACATTTTAGCTTTGTATCATTTCAATGGCAGCTAAGAGGTTGCCGAATGCATTGGCGTCTGTGCTACGTTAAGCTAGCATGCTAAGCTAAGTGGTAGCCGAGGCTAGTGCGGGCTGCTCCGGACATGGCAGCGGGAGCAGGAGCCGCTTCTGGCGGCTCTCTGGAGTCGACTCTAGAGAGGAAGTTTCAGGGTGTTACCAACACGATGGATTCAATTCAAGGACTGTCAACATGGTGCATCGACAACAAGAAGTACCACAGCCTGATAGTGCGACACTGGATGAAGAGTTTGAAGAAATGTGAGTAGCTGTTACCTTGCTAACCGCTCAACTGACAGTGGCTCCCTCAGCTGTTAGATGTCTTATCTCGTTTGGCACATCATTTGCAGTCCTCCCAGTGTCTAAAGTTACTGGTAGATAATATTGTTAAATAATAAATTATTCTCTCCTCTGGTAGGCGCTACAGAGCCCTGTAGGCCAACACAACTAACATTAGACACAATAACAGTTTGTTTCCACAGTCCATCACCCTGATGGACAGTTAATCAGTCACACACTGTCAATACACCTGTAGTGTAACACCAAAACATCCACTGCACCCATTTATAGGTTATAATTTCACGGTTTTTAACTTAATGCTTCATGTTTTTAATAAATACATAGTCTTTCACTGTCAATATAAATCCTACAGGCTATGGGTAGTTTGCAGACATGTACACATGCACATACTGTAACGTTACATACTGTAATCACCCATTCAGCAGGGATGCACCTGACGATGATGTTTGTGTTACCAATTAATCTGTCATGAATTTTCTCCATTAATCGTTTGGTCTACAAAACATTAGAAAACAACGGGAAAACCCTGTTAGAGTCTTAGGTGAGTTCAGCAAATGTCTTGTTTTGTCCAACCAACATTTCAAAACCCCTTGAATAATAAATTAACTGTAATGTGAGGCCGAAGAAAGCAGCAAATCCTCCCATTTGAGAACCCGGAGATATCACATTGTTTGATTTGTGTTTGTAAAATGACAAATTATTCATTGATGGTTAAAAAAGTTGCAGATTAATTTCTGTCTGTTGAATAATTGGTTTATTGATCAATCGTTGCAGGTCTACCATTCAGATTTTATTTCTTTGCACTTTGGATTACAACTTACACAACACTACTTCTATGTAGATCTTTTATCCTTATTTTAATCTTATTGTTAGTCACTGGTGCTTTTTTATATATATATATATGTTCACATATTTCTTCCCCTACTTGTATCCATAATAGTCCTGTCTTTTCTTCACTTCTATTTTGTGTAGCTTTGTTGTCCTTGTTTGTAGCTGCTGTGGCATTTCTTTGTAAGGTCATTGACTGGACGAGAGTCAGATTTCTGTATGTGTGCACATACTTAGACAATAAAGGTGATTTTAAATGTTATTTAAATTAACCAGCAAGAACAAAATACCGTCTTGATAGTGGCAAAGCATCGCTAATAGTGGCACTATTGTCTGTTGCTTTCAAGTTGGATTATTTTTCTTAAACAAGTGCTGCCTGATTTGTTGACAGGTGAGACAATTTAAGATGAGGCTACAAGTCTTTTGTTAAGGGGGATGTTTGATTTGTGTTGTTTACTGCAGTTGTATGTGCTATTCAGAATTGGAGTACCAACCCAGAAAAGAATCCTGGAGTCCCAAGTATCAGTTGCTTTATGGCAGCGTGATGCAAATTTGTACTTTATTTGCATCACTAAAGTACAGTGTCAACTGGGACCTATCTTGTGGCATTATCTTGTAGAGGGGCCCTGTGTCCAAATCTAATTTAGCACCTTTATTATTTTAGTTCATATTGTGCTGCCATGGTGCATTTTTCTGAATAAAGTAATGTCTCAGCAAATAACTTCAAACACACTGATAAACAGGGGCCACTTGGTATATCAGTATATGTTGGTTTGTGGGTCAAAGCTTCCATCTTTCATGGGATGTGGGTCCTGTACTTGATGGAAACAACAGGGGCCCAACAGCAATAATTTTCCCAGGGCGATAAACTGTTTAATTCAGCCATTTGTTCCCCAGTGTTGTATCGTTCTGAGACGACTCTCGAGGATGGCTGTAGATAGAGTAATCGCATCTTTGCAAACGGTGTTAATAAACTGCTTTGTATGAATTCACAGTTGAAACAGCTAAACCATGACCTCATTTGTGTGATTTATCCCAAAAACAGAACATTTGCTGAGCGAGTAAAGATACAGTCATCTTCAGTTTGCTCTCTGGTAACTTGTTAGGCATTTCTAATAATTTTTTGATATTTCATAGAGTAATTGATCATGGAGTTTAAAAATTCATCCGTTGATAATGAAAATAACTTGCAACTGATGTTTTGCTTGATTTACAGGACAGTAGCAAAGGAAATGATAGATGTTGCAAATGTGAAGAAAACCCAGTAAACAGACATGATAACCCACTCAAATACAAAGACTGAAGTATGATAATGAATTTTCTGATCACTTTCCACAGTGGGAGGGGGGTCAGTAGACACTTGGCATAGCACTTACAGCTTGTCCCAGCTTTGTACCTTGTACGAGACTCACATGAAGCAATCATCATCTGTGTTTCTACTTCTGTTTCATTGGTTTGGCTGTGTGTAACTTGAGCTTCGTTTGCTTCTTAATGTGAGCAAAGAGCAAAAGACAGTTGTGAAGACTGATCATTAAGTTTGTCACCGGACCGGACCGGTCTTTTGCAGTAACAGATTGGGCTTTTCAGTCCAGGGTTGCAGTATGCCGTTGTCTTCTGTGGCATTGTCTTCTTCTTGGCCTTGGTTACATAGCTGTTTATTTGACTGAGTATATTTCTTAATTATAAAAAAAAAAATCAATCACTAATAGTATTTAAGAGGTTTTGTGACCTCTTAAATACCATTTAATACCCGAATTATCTGAAATTATCTTGTGTGTCTTGTTGTATACTTTGTATTTGTATGTTCACTGCACTGATTCTGTACTTGCACTTGGTTTATTGTTATATGTAATTTTTATGTAAAGCACATTAGAGCTGCAACGATTAATCAATTAGTTGTCAACTATTGAAACAATTGCCAACTAAATTGATGATTCATTGATCAGTTTGAGTAATTTTTTAAAGGAAAAAAAGTCAAAATTCTCTGACTTCAGCTTCTTAACTGTGGATATTTTCAGGTTTCTTTACTTCTCTATGACAATAAACTAAATATCTTTGTGTTGTGGACAAAACAAGACATTTGAGGACGTCATTCTGGGCTTAACACTGATGGACAGACAAATCTGACTTTTTTGAAACATCTGTTTTCAGACAATGCACCTAAAATAATGTGACAGTTAGCCACTTTGTTAGCACGCAGGTCGCAGTAGCATCAGCCATGGCAGCTGGAAAAAAAGAACACCTTGCAGGATGGCTTAGCTGTCACTTAGAGCTTTCAGGCAATTTACCAAGCTCATTCTACATTTATGATATGCCAGTTTCTGTTGGCATATTTGGCTCTCAGCTTTTTGGGGGTCATCTTTGCAAATTTTGAAACTATTCCAGAGGCTTGACTTTTTTGACATCTTGCTAGTTTATCACATGTGATTAGACTGTCCCATTTTCAGAATTTGGGTCAGTCCTAATATTTTTTCTGTCAGCTCATGGTTCCTGGAGCCATCTGTTTTTATAAATTGTCTGTAGCTGCCTGCAGTAGCAGTCAAAATACACTTAACAGACAATTAACACTTAATTTTATTTAGAGATGTTGATGCAGATGCCGTTATGCTGAAGAGCTCCTTGTTTTTAAATATTGGAGATTTGTGTGCTTTCTGTCATAGAAACGGCTGTTTGTTTGAAATGAAATAAATGTGTGAGTGGTCTGCTTGCATTAAGTGTGATTCATGCAGGACACTCTTATTTGTATATTGGCTGAATTTTGTGTTTTTGATGTTCCAAAACAATTTCAGAGTTTCATTATAGACTTCCATGTCATGGTTGGCCGGTAGACTTTGGTTTTTCTCCGATAATTTCTAAAAAGAGAGGCGGCATTGGCTCGTGTTTGTCCGTCTTTCTCTCAGCTTGCCGTTTGTGTTTAAAGTAGTGTGTTGTTAATTGTGTTTAATGTAACTGTCAGTTTGCCTTTCGATAACTTGAAAGTGATGGTGGCTGGTGGGGAACACTTGAATACAAAAGATGGACAGTGTGAGCACATGAATAGATTTTTTAATGGTTTCAAACAGCTCTTTGTCCTGTTTTGGATGCCAAGTGTTGAAACTCCTGAAGTTTGTGGTATGAATAAGAACCATGTCTTTCTTATATCACCTGGAGGATTTAAACAATTCAGTGGAAATTTTTCATGTAAATTTGTCGGCTGTGAGTTAAAATCAGATGTTTTTGAAGATATGATGTTTCATGCTTTCCTCACAGTTAATATTGAAATGCTATGTACTGTGATAGAATGAATTAATTTTAAACAAGATAATCAATTTTCTAATGTCTTGCTTTGCAGTACACAAATTACCGTAATTGAATCTATAAATGGAGTTATTTAACATTTTTATTAGCGGTTAGTGTTGCTATGATATAGCATTACGCAGCTGTTTGATTTATAGAAAAGATTCTGTTGGAAAAGATGTGGTCAGTCAGTGAAGTATTGATTTGGTGTCTGTACCAGAATTCAGGTATCACGTTTGCTCTGGTATCAAAACATTTCAAATTGCACTCAGTCCCATGTGTGTGGAAACTAAATAGGCTGTTATTTCACTCCCTCTCTTGATCTCTCTCTGTTATAATATTATGTTGAATTATCTTCTTGTTGTTTAAAAGTCCTATAGCTTTGACTACGTGTTTTTTTTTTTTAAATGACTTGCTTTCTTTTGGCCTTCTGATCTCTTTGGATCTCTATCAAAGCACGTTTGTTGATTGAGAATGATTCAGTCGCAGTTTTAATAATTCATGAATAGCTGTTGCCATGTACAGTTGTGTCTTGTATCTTTAGGTTAATAAGCGTGATTTATTCATTGTTTTTAATTAATAATTTTTATTTATTAAGTAAAAATGCCAAACATTTTAGATTTACAATTCAATAAATGTTAAGAGTTGTTTGCATTTCTTATTTAATGCCATTACAAAATGAATTTGTTCTTTTGTTTGGCTGCTCTACGTTTGTTTGGGTTCTGTTCATAAGTAATTAATGCTTGTCATTTTAACATTTTAGTCAAATATTGGTAAGTTAATCATGAAAATAGTCAATACCTTGCAGCACAACTGGTGTGTACAAATATTTAAAAAGTGTTAAAAGATATTATTTAATCTCAGACTTTCTGTCAGCAGACCTTCTGACCACTTGTGTCTACATGGTAACCCTAGATTTGTCAAACTCTCGTGAGCTGCTTTAGAATATTCTTGTCTTGCTATTGTATACTATTCCAACTAGGGAGGGGAATTTATAAGATTTTATTGATACCAATGCTGTTGAGCCTATCTGGCTGATTCTATTCTCTGCATAGAAACAGAAAAAAGGCGTACATGCAACAGTCTGTCTTTTATTATCTAAAATGGATGAATGGGTAGGAAAAATCCACAAAGCTTGCCTGCGTGGCACTAATGTTATTATACCATATTATATTTACCCATGGTAACAGACATGCTGCTTGATTGTGAAGCAGCTGCACTAGTCTGTGGAGTGTTAATACATGGCATCCCTGGAATTGAAGTCCATGTTGCATAGAAAGATGTTTCAGCAAATTGCACTTACTTGAAATGATCGTTCTACAGACAGACATTACAAGCAGCACTCTTCATAAAAAGAGGCCACACTGTGGACCATTTCTTTCTTCCTGCCATGACTCCTTGTTGCACATTTCCAGCAGCGTAGACATCAGTTTGAAATCATTGTTTAGCACTGCGCAACTGTCAGAAATACATGCTGGTATCAATGAAAGCAATTGATATGCTCAGAGGTAAACGATTTTGATGGATTGAAAATTTTGGAACCAGTTTTCAATTGTAACTGGTTCTCAATTCCCATCCCTAGTGCTAACTCTGGGGTTACGATCTGGTTAGGTTGATGTACAAGAAGCACTTAAACAGAGTTTTTCGTGAATCTGGGGTTCCCATCTAGACTCGACCCTTCTGCCCTCCTACTAAACTAACATTATTGTCTCTTTTTCCTCTAACAGCTGATGCCGCACACAGACTCAACCTTTTCTACGTTGCCAACGATGTCATTCAGACCTCTAAAAGGAAAAATGCCATAGTTTACCGTACAGCATTTGCCGAGATCCTCCCTGAGGCCTTCTTGCTGATCAAGTAAGTAGTTTGATGAGATGTGGTTTTATCGAGGTCTCAGCTCTATCAAAAATAACTGTCCTTATTAGTCTGTGATGTCAGTCAGTCCTGATGTAATGTCTGTATATGAGATGCAGTGATGTTTGTGTATGTTGCCCTGTTCTTCCTCTCCTTCATTTTGACCTCATCTTTTGACTTTAGCTTTTATTTCTCCCTTTTTGTTCCCTCTGTCCTTGTTTTTTGTTTTATTCATTCAGAGAAATCCTTCACACATAAAACACAAATGTCATTACAACAACAAAACATAAATCCCTGCGCTCCCTCGTTCTTATTCTGTCATTCTTTCTCCTTCCCCCAGCAATGAAGGTGACACCAAGGTAATTAAAGCGGTGGAGAGGATACTGACCATATGGGAAGACAGGGGTGTGTATTCAGGGACACTCATTACTGAGCTGAGGAGTAGCTTAGTAAAAGAGGAGTCCCCTCCTGAGACACCCGTGGAGCAAAAAAGTAAGTGTCTCCGCCTTTTTTTCCCCTCACTTTCTCTTGACATATTAATACCTCGTCTCGACACCAGTCTTGAAAAGTTTTGATTCTATTTTAAATCTTATTAACTTCTGAAAAAACATGTCATTCACAGACTTTGCATCCACTGTGATTTTGGTTACCTACTACAGATTTATTCTCATGTAACCCCGTGTGATCAGTGGCGATGCCCAACTCTAATTATTTCAACCTTAAATGTCCAGTTTATTTCTTAATATTAATTATAAAAAACAAATGAATTAAATCAATAATTCCAATAGGTGGAGCAAGATGCCCCCCTGATAATGGTGGGGAAATACTGCTGAATGTTGCAAATCTTTGTAAGTATGTTTGATGTGATTTCTAATGTTCATTCTTGTTTCTTTTAAAGCTCCCGTTGAGTCTAGAGCAGATCTACAGTCCAAAATTGTTGCTGAGTTTGTGGTAAGCAAGAAATTCAAGTTTTAAGCAGAACATAACTGCAACGCTGTTATTTTACAACTTAAATTTCATAAAACTAACTTGTTCATGCAGTAGAAAGATACAAATACTTTTGACATTGGTGCCACATGATCAGAGATAACAGAGGAAAAGAATAAAGGCTGTGGCATTTGCTTTTGCTCACAAGGTAAAAAGATTTTTAGAACTACCAGAATGCACTGCTCTGCACTGGACCAATTAACACTCACGCTGGTGGGTGACATAATGTGAGTTTGTCCGTTGTGACACAGATTTGAACTAAAATAGAAGAAGAGAGAAAGAATAAAATTTTTGGCAAATAATGACCAATGCAGTAACAGAATCTTGGTTTATATTTGATCAGCCCTGCCTAGTTTTACAGTTTGATTTGAGTTTGGTCTGAGTTAAGGAGAAGGGCGGTTCTTTCTAGATCTGCATCCATACTCTTTGTGTCCTAATGTGGAAGTATGATCTGTAGTTCAAGCAACAGCCCTAGAGCATTAGATCCGGGCTCTGTCAAGATGGAGGGAAGTTTATTACATTTCACTCACGCATACCCACATTGTAATGATACAGACCTGATTGAAAATGGCAAAGTATCCAGATAAAAGTAGTTATGCTCGTAGTTTTTCCTCTTTTTCTCCTTTACTCTAATATTATGTTGGTCTCACACTGTGGCTGACTGCTCCCTTTGCTTTAGCCCCAGGCATTTATCGACAATCTGTCCAAGTACAAGAAATCTCTGGAGGAGGTGGACCTGAGAGAAAAACAGCTGGCAGCTATGAGGATTGACATCTGCAGTTCTGATGCCCTCAAGAGACTCAAAGGTACCCGCTCTAGTCATCTTCTACTGTTGTACCATCTGTACTACTGCAACACACAGATGGCTCTTGCTTCTAAGATCAGCAGTGCTTTTTCTCTTTCTTATGTCTCAAAAATCATCCTTACATTCTTGATTCTTACAGATAAGGCCGGAGGAAAGAAATTCTCCAAGGACTTTGAGGAAGGAAGTGCGCAACTACAGGAGTTTGTCAAGTTCTATGAAAAACAAATCAAAACAGGGCCTCCTCTAATGCAGGCCCTCAGCAATGCAGACATCTTCTACGAGATGCAGTACAAGGAGGTCAAGATTGTTGCTAATGTGAGTAGTGGTATATTTGTTGTCTGGGATTTGTTGTAATGGTCACACAGGATCACATCTTCACACTTCTGCAACTATAAGTTTGTTCACAATGCTACATCTGTGTCATTTATGAACATGGATTCAAGTAGAATTATTTCACCTTTGTTTGTTGGAGCCAGGCCGTGTAGTGCTTTATAGGTGATAAGAAAGAAATACATTTTAAAATCAATTCTGCATTTTATGGGTTAACAGTGTAGATTGGCCAACACTGGTGTAATGTGTGACCTAAGCTGTGTATTAGTCAGAAGTCTATCAGCTGCGTTTTGGACCAACTGTAGCTGAGACACAAAGGAGCAACTCAGGGTGGTGAGGAGACAAAAACATAAACATGTACAGGGAGAACAGAATAGGACCAAGGATTGAACCCTGGGGCACACCACACGTCAGCCTAGCAGATGAGGAGACATGTTCGTCAACAGCCAGCTTGAAAACCACCTTGTACCAGTGTATGTATGAAGGACAAAATGAAAATGATGTGTGTTGACCCGTGTGTTCAAAATAATTCCTTCAGTTTTATGGCAGTGTGAGCATAAATTTAAGATGAGATGGAAAGCACACATGGTCATGCATAAAAGCTTATGTGTACAAGGACGATGCAAAAACAGTACTACATGATATATGCACAGTAGACACACTTCATGTATGATAGATTAAACTCATTATTATTATATTAAAAATGAACTTAACTGATGTGTGGGGGAAAAAAGTGGTATTTAATAATTTCCAGGTTTGTGAATTGAATTGTAATCTGGCTATTAAAGCTGTTGGTTGCCTGTGTTTCATTTACTGACACTCCATTACCTCTCCTCTCAAGGCCTACCAGACGTTCGCCAACAGGGTAACCCACCTGAAGCGTAAACTGGACAGCCTGAAGGCCACCTTGCCCGACCTAGATGAGTCCCCTATCCCCTCACCCTCGGCAGACGCACCATCTCCCACAGGATCAGAGTCCCCTTTCCATGGTCTGGAATTATCCAATCCTGATCCAGATCTTGATGGCTCTGCTATGGATGACGAGGCAGAGCCACCGGCCCCAAGCCCTCTGTCCTCACCGGGAGGATCCCCCAAACACGTGGAGTCTGTCGGGCAGAATGATAATCGTGACGTGGAAGACATGGAGCTCTCTGAGGAAGAAATGGACAGTGGTGGCATTATAGGTAAGGAGTGGACTGATGAGGGTAACTTTGGTATTTTTCAACCTGGAGCCTATTTTCCCGTGTTTTTGTTGCAAATTGACTAAAAGGGAATAACTATTTTTGAAATTGGTCCAGCACTGAGCGAGAGGGCAGCACTGTTAACACTTAGGGCATGTTTGCACTGTCAATGTGCTTCCACTCAAAGTACTTGTTTTTGCCACTGACTGGCTGAGATTGTTATTATTATAAAAGTCTGGCAACATTATGGAAAGGATCTCTACAGAGTCAGACTTTTTTGTTAAAGAGTACCATCCTTTTTTTAACCAGAAACAGCCCTGAAATTGCGGATTGTCAAAGCCACCAGACACCATTTAAATAAATGTTAATTTTAGCATGTATACAGACAGCATATTTTCACATCTAAGTGGGTGACTTGACTGTTTAATTCATCCCAACCACATTTTGTTGATTGCTGAAACAGTGAAGAGATCAACCGAGATGGTTTTTGGGTGTTTTTTGTTTCTATCAATTTTGAAATAAGTATGTTTTGCCATGACAAAATTACTGTTTACGTTAATGGAGTCTGGCGGCTTTGTTGATTGCAATTTGGAGGTTGTTTCTGGTTAAAGAAAAAGGATCTTAGTCTTTAACAAAAAGGATCTTACTCTTTGACAAAAAGTCTATCTCTGTAGGGATCCTTTTTATAATGTTGTCGTAATATTTATAAATATAATATTTCTTTTTCTAAATGCTTATTTGTCTGGCAGCGTTGTGCAGACAATGTGTTAAAATCAGGTAAAGGATAAGCTCCACCAAATTAGATAAGTGAGGTCACTCAATCACACACACATCTTCTATTACAAGCCCTTTTTACACAGAGAGCCAGCAACACCATCGCAACAAAGACCCTTCATTATGTCGACATTGCTTTCTGCTAGCAAGCAATGCTGGCCTAAGGCTGCCCTAGTGTGTGATTTTAGACAGCATGCCTGCACTCCAGAAGCAAAAGAAGGGTGACGGTTGTGACGTGTAACACAAAAGTGACTACCTCTAGAGCAACATATAACATATGCGCCAGACACTGCTTTCTAAACAATAAGGATGGCATAACATAAAGGCGTAATGACGATGTCCCAACCATTTCATACGTTTTATACAGAACGGCAAGGCACAATAACGGCGCAACATGTCCACCTTGAACAAGCAGTGTAGAACTGGCTACAGCCTTCATATGTCAACAAAGAAGATTCAAGTATTTCTGCTAATTTGTGTTCTAGCCAATTTTACTGAAATAGTTTTCTCTGCCTGTAGAGCCATGTAATTAAAACTAGACACATTTTTACAACTACAGACAGCCATATGTTGCCATTTTACAGTTTTTTATGTTCAGGTACAACACCTGCAGCTTACCTTACAGGATCTGTGTGAACTACCACACTCAACTCTGTTGGGTTGAATATTACTTTTTACCAGCAAGTACATGTACTGATTTTTGTTTATTGGCCATTTTTATTGTTACACTGTTTCATGTGTATGATTTACCCTTTTATTTAGCTTTTAATCCTCTAGTCATACTGTTAACTGGGCGTTTATTATTTTCTGACTTTTTTTTTTTTTTAGAGAAAAACATTTAATCAGATGAATTGAGAATATAATCAGCAGATTAATTGATAATGAAATAATTGTTTAGGCAGCCCTACATTATTTCACCATCACACACAATATCTTAAAGTCAGGATAGGATTATTTGTCATTACAGCACATAAGGAAGGTTTGTATTTTAACTTGGCCGCTGTATAAAACCCTTTTTTATTCAGACTTCATTTTTTAGATGGGTGACCTGTGTGTCACAATTTAGTTCTTCAAGGAAAGCTGAAGAGATTGTTTCAGTGTTTTTGGCAGCATGTTCTCCTCCATTAATTTATTAGCAGTGTCTTCTCTTGTCTCGTAAATCAAGTGCACTTGGAGAAGAACAATGACAAAATTAATTGTGTCGCCTAATAACAAAAAACTGTAGTTGTCTTGTTGTATTAAATAGTGTCTCACTGCTGTAATTTTTCTCCTCAGTTGAGGAGCAGGTTAAATGCCTCACCGAGCCAAGGCTGTCCTCTTCAAAAACGGAGCCAGCAGTGGCAACAGAGCAGCCCATCGTGGCTCCTGCAGCAGCAGCAGCAGCACCTACAACAGCAGCAGCACCTACTACAACAGCAACAGCAGCAGCAGCAGCAGCAGCAGCAGCAGCAGCAGCAGTGGAAGGTGTTGACCTGAGTAAAATTGGCTCCATCCTCAACAGTGTAAACTCAGTTATGAAGAACACAGGTGAGTGCTGGTACTTTTTAAAAATCATAATGAAACTGTAATAAAACCGCTCTTTAGAAAATGTAAAAAATTAAACAACAAATTCAGAATATATATGTTCTGTCACATACCAAGAAAAAAGAAAATGTTATCACAGATGATTTGATGGTGTCTGTCTACGTCTGCTATGAACAACTTTCCCCTACCCTAATATCTCTTCAATACATACCTTAATAATTCTGAATTCAAATTCACTGAATTCACCTCTGAGATCCCACAAAAAAAAAAAAAATCCCGATAATGAATAGAGCTAGGGCCGGTACTCGATACAGATAAGAAATCAACTGAAATAACCCACCACCAAGTAGCACTGAAACGTCTACAGTCAAACAATACCTGCATTTGATTCTTTTTTTGTGCCGGGGCTCTTATCCCTGACCGTCCCGTTTCCCCACTGGGTCACAAAATTTTCTGTTGTTGCCATCTCTGGAGTTGTTCTCCTCACACCAGAAGGTCAGTTCAACATCTGTCTGTTAGCACAAGCTAACACACACTCTCACAACTGTCCCCAAACCATACAGTCTGTAGAGTGGTGAAGTCAAGTGTAGTGTATTTGACAGGGTTGGCAGTCCAGTGTACCGAGATGCCACCAAAACATTCAGAGATATGGCTACAGGCATACATCCATTCACCCTATGGATATCAAATGAAATATTCTATTGGTATTGGTATTGCTTTTAGGGCACTAGTCTTGGTACAGGTATCATAATTTTTTAAACAATACCCACTCCGAATTATAACTGTGATCAAAGTACCACCATACTCCTGTAATAGTCCTATTTTTTTTTTATAAACTTTTAGTCCTTTGCTGCTAAAACACTTAACACCTCAATGACCAATTATGGTGGTATAAAATTAAAATGAGTGTCCCTCTGTGTCTCACAGCACCACCAGTGGAGAGTCCCTCTGCAGCTGCTCCTGCTGGCTCCTCATTGAAGACTACACTTGCCTCTGTGGCCTCTCAGGATGCCAGTTCACTGGTAAGCCTCCTCTCCAAGGTGGATGTGAGTCCTGCAGACCTCCTTGGTGCTCTCTCCAAAGTCCAGGGCCAAGGCAGCCTTGAGGGTGAGAAGATAGAGTTGTTTGTTCAGTTTGAAAACAAAAGGTGTCGGTTTTATATCATACATCAAAAGCCTCAAGGTTGCTCAAAACACATTTCTGTATTCTCCTTTTCTTCATTAGGCATCACTTCTCTTCGGGGCAGCCCAGCTGCAAATGTTTCCTCAGACTCTTCCAGTACAGGCAAGATTCTTCCCTCTTCCTCATCCACATCTGCATCAGCAGTACCCTCTCAGAGCCCGTCTCTCCCCTCTGTTGCACATATGCCTTCTTCACACAGCTCCACTGCAAGGCAGAGCACAAGCTCCCAAGCCCCCCCTCAGACTTCCAACCCAGCCTCTGCCCTGGTCCAGGCTCTCCATAGAAATATGGATTTGACAACAGAGTCAGAACCAACCTTGTCCTCTAAGAGTTTAGAGTCTAAAATCCACAGCTTCCTGCAGGGGAACCCTGCTTTTAATGCACTTGGCCTGGGTCTTTCTACAAACCCAGTACCGGGAGGGGATAACTTCAGCCCAGTAACAGGGACAGACACCCAGGGTGGGACCCCAGTGCGGGACGAGGGCGGAGGCACCCCAACGCAAGATGAGATTATGGACAAGCGTGTCGTGATCCCATACACATCCAACATAAATCAGCCACCGATTAAAGAAACTGTAGAAACGGCTGCTATTGCATACCTGAACAGCAGTCAGCAGAACCGCAACAATCCTCCACAGCAAGCTCACCTGCAGCCAGGTGTGCCTCAGAATGGGCAGGTCTACCAGCCGTACCCATATGGCAAACATGAGATGTCAGAGCATGAGATTACTGCACCTGTTGCACACTATCAGCAGATATCTACACAAACAGGAGGGCCAGTGCCTGGAGAAAGAGCCCCAGGCAGCGCCAGTAGCACACAGACACTGGAGGGCTTTCAGGGGGTGAGTGAAAGGGGTTGGTACGGTGACACATACCCAGAGGGCAGCTCTCAGCAACCTAGAGGCTACAATGTGACAGCGCCTGGAGGGGCTGGAGAAAACAAGACATCAGGACTTTTTCCATACCAAACAGAGACATTTCAGGAACCTCAAGAGTTGGCCTCCCAGCAGGGTACCACCACAGCCCCTGGTATGTTCAGAAGTAACCTTCCTCCTATCCCAAAGCTCCCTCCCCCTCCTCGTGTCTTTGATGCCCCTCCTCCTGTGAACAGTGGAATGATGATGCCGCCAGAGCAGCAGTCAGTACGGCAGCCAGTGCCTAGTGCAGGAGCAGGGGAGATGATGGGGGCCAGAGGCGACAGTGTCATCAGTGGGATGGTGGTCCACGATCATCAACACAAATCCATGTTTCATTCTGATGAGCCACCATATGATCATGACCAACCTCACCCTCCTCAGCAAGAGGTTTTTCACCCTCACCCAGAAGATCTGCATTATCAGGATGAGCCTCGTCGTCATGATGCCCATTTCTTTCAAGACGACCCTTACCGCCACCCAGATGATCCATATCACAGGCCAGGGAGCCCTCCGCACCACTTCCCCAGAGTTCGGGGGCACCTCACTCCCCCTGTCTCACCCTCCGAAGACGCTTACTACGGCCACGACTTCCAGCGGCACAGCCCCCCTCCTCTGCACTACGCTCCAAGGAGACCACCACCACCATCTAATTTTGAAATCCGTCATCCTGGTCTACGGCCTCCACATCGGCCTCCACATCGGCCTCCCCACCCAGCACACCACCCACGCCTCAGAGGACCGCCCCCACGTGCTCCATTTCCTCATTTCCGTGGCCCCGATCCAAGGTTAAGAGGCAAACGTCCAGGTCCGAGAGGAGGCGGAAATCCTGGTCCAATGTTCCCACCAAAAAGACCCTTTCCACCCCCGAGGTACTAACTGAACACGTAGCATATCACTGTGGATGTCATGAAGGCAGAGGCAGGGCCTTTAAGACTGTTCAGCTAGTCACTCAGTGTCAAGGTCCACACCATGCCAGCAGAAACCTGTGAAAATCTGGGTGGGTGAAAGTGCAGATACTGAGGAGGGCACCAGGAGACGAGGGTAAAGATGAACTAATTCAGCAGAAAATGTGAATGGCGAAGAATAAAGGATGTGGAGGAGAACAAGAGACAACACCAGGAGCTCTGAGAGGGCTGCTGAGCTGAAGAGTGAAGACAGAAGATTAAAGAAAATAAGAGGTGGATATATATAATTCACTTTTTTTGTGTTATTTGCTCAAGTATGAAGCATTGCATTAAATATGTAATTGGGCAGTCAGTTTGATAAAGGTCAGAGTGTGTGCATGGTATGCGTGTGCATGCGCTCAAGTGTAAGTAACAGAAGTTTGAGTCCGACGAATTATTTTTGCTAAGAGAGTAAGAAAAGAATGTAGTTGGTGCAATGTTTCTGCTGTTATTTAGTTTGTCAGCGAGCAGTTTTTACTGCTTCTCTTCACAGCAGCAGTTTCCCAGTAGCTTTTGGTAAAACATCCATTTAAATTAAATCTCTTTGGTTATGAAAAACAGAGTGTATGTTATAGAGTTTATGTTCCTTCTACAGTACTCGTTAGCATATTTAGGGAAATTATTTTGTCACTGTTCCAACTCCGAATGTTCTATATTTGTGAGGCGATGCTTTCTCCACCAGTACGTAAGATCCCTCCGGCAACAGTTTTACGTCTCGTTAAGTTCCATGAAGGAGAGCGGCACATGTCTATTCATGGGGAGAGAGAGAGGTGTGAAAGTTATTTCTTTTCCTGCCTCTCAACACCGACGCAGAAGAAGTGCATTTTTGGAGGGGATGAAGATACTCGTCTTCAGTTTCGTTTTACTTGTATTGACTAATAAAATCTGAGTTTGAAAAATTGTGTTGTTTTATTTCCTCTGATCCTTTCCACAGCCCTAACTATTAGTCATCATCTAGCCATGACACTTGAGTGAGTTGATGCATTTTGTAGGATGATTCTTGGCTATCTGAGGGCAATATTTAAAGGAATACTTCACCCACAAGATGACCATTTGTGTGTCAGTCAGTCATGCCATGTTACCATGAATTAGTAAAGAAAACTGTTTTTTTCTCACATGCCTCTACAGTAAACCTTTATTGATTGATTGGCGACCATGCTTATCAACAGCAAAACTATACCAAAACATCTATTCACAAACTCTCACACAACTCGTGCACTATAATCCGAGTCTCATTTATCCAGTTGCGTGCTCAGTTCCTCCCCAAACATGCATTTTCACGAAATTATTACTATGTAAGACTGGTCTGAAAGTCTAACTTATCTTTGCTCTCCAAAGCCACACTCCAGTACTAAGGGTTTTTTTTTTTAAAGAAAATTCACGTTTCGGAGGTGCTGAGCGTACAACTGGATAAATGAGACTTGGATTATACTGCACAAGTTGTGTAAGAATTTGCAAACAAATCTTTTGATGTCATTTTCTTGGGGTTAAATGTTGTCCCCTAATCAATCGATACATCAATATGTGTGCCATTGTCTCTGGAGCAGTGAGACAGACAAAGTATTCTTCACAAACCCAAGGTAACACAGCATGACTAATTGATTTACAAATGGTTATTTAGCGGGTGAAGTATTTTCGATATACTCACAAAATTGAATTAAAATCCTAGGTAAGGGTGTGATGTCAGTTCAGGTCTAAAATACGCTGCTGTCACAACATAATACAACATTATTCCAGAGAGGTAAAAGTAAATACTCAAAGAATAAAAATAGCCGTAACTCCTCTAACTTAGGTACAATTTAAATAGTAAATAAAATGCATTGTTTTTATGAAGATGCAATTTTGTAAAGAAAAAATAATGTTTTCACATTATAAAAGCCTATAAAAAAATAATAGAAATAAATATATGTGGTTGAGTTAAATTGTCAGTGTTTTATATTTATATTTTTAATTAGGTTTTTAAACTAAATCCACAAAGATGAAAACCTAATGAAGGAAAGTCCACACCGAGGTTGCATATTTAAGCCTGTGTGGATGTTCTTTGTTAATATCACCCCGTTTGGTTAATTTACAGTAAAACCTAAAAGTTTTCATTTTCTGTCTCAGACAGCAGTTAACTGAACTGACCCTAAACTCTGTATAGGTTACTATTGCACTTTTAGTATTTTCTCTTTAGTTTGCTGTTAGTGGTGCAATCTAACATTTGTGCATAGGTTCAAAGTTGGCCTGGAACAAGAATAGATTTCTACATTGTGATATTCTCAGTGGAGTCCATTATTCCGAACATATTCTCCACTGATTACATAGTTAACACCTTACCTGTGTTAGTCTTAGTCTGACCTTTTTAAAAATGACAAATCAGCTACCAGATCTATTTATATGCAGTTTTACTGCCTCTCCAACATTGAGCATTAAAGCTAAATCCTTCCTCACATCCACGTCTCTGTTTTTCTGCACTGGTGGTGTGATGAACACATTTCCAGTTGAGGGTTCATTGTTTCCCTGTGGGAGAACAGATGTTTGTTTCCATCATGGCACAGTAGAAGTCTCGCTGGCTCCTCAAATACTCCTGCCTCTCTAAGAGGGGGAATGTGAGGGACTTTTAAATTGAGGCCAAACTGAGTTCACACAGCTTCAGACAAGACAAAGTGATAATCGGGGGTATTGATTAGGCAGTTACAAAACAAGTATTTAATTTGCAGAAAATCAAATGTTATTAATTAGACTTTTGGACTTAAAAAATTTAGTGCCTTGATGCAGTGTGATTTAAAAAAAAATATTTAATGACATTTATCAAAATAGATGTTTCTTCTTAGAGTCAATAAATTAATTAAACCATCACATTAACCCGGTTATACTCCCAAACTTTAATTGATCTGAATTTTGTGAATGTAAAACCGTGTAAAAAGAATTCGTGTCTTTAAACAACACGCAGAAATTTGTATTTTACATCCACATTGCAGCTTTAAAAAGGCTCTAATAATTAATTCGGGTGTTACTGGCTTTAATCAAGACGTGCTCTCTAATCATCACAGCCTTTGTTCAGGGACATGATCGATTTTGATTAACACTCGTGCAGCTTTGCAAAATCCGGTGTTAGACGGAATATTAAAACGGAAAAGTGAAGTTTAAGTTGATTCAGTGTTTTCGACGTTTTAGTGCGTATTAAAATAGTGCGCAGTTATTGTGCGGAGTTCATTATTACGAGGCAGGAAGCTGTGATCAGGCAGATAATAAATGTTACTGATAATACGCAGGTGAGGCAGCCGTCGCCAGATGTCAGCAGATCTTTCCAGGATCACTTTCACTTCATTAGTCCGCTCTGTAAGACGAGGAGCACCACACAGACTCTTTGTTGATTGCGCTCAAAGTACTAAAGTGCGCCATGATGGCTGATATAACTATATATTTTTGTGTATTAATTTATCCTGAGGTAGAAAAAAATGAATTTTAACCTATTTCCCGTTTCATCCCTCCCTCCTCCTGTTGTCATCCTCAGGGATCCACAGCCTCACTTTGATGTGTCTGATGTGATGGGAACCTTTTCCACATGTTCCTGATGGAAGAAGAAGAAGAGGAGGAGGAAGAGGAGGGGGGTGGATGCTGTGGTGGCTCACCTCTTTGAATCCTGCACAGTCTCTCCCAGTGATGGCTCTTCATGATCTGACGTGAAGGCTGTGCACAGCAGCAGCTGAGTAAGCCTCCAGTTTGATACATCAGAAACTGAGTGCCACCAGCAGGAAACCCAAGCATCAATACAAAGGCTGCAGAATATGAAATGTTTTAATAGTTTATTTCTCTGTTTGTGTGTTTAGGAGGAGTCACAGGGGAGCAGGGAGGATGGACAGAGAGGCCACTGTGAGTAAGTACATTCAGAATGATATACTTTATAAACTTTATATTCTATCACTCATGCACACTCATTCATACACCTCTAATATGTAAAAAAAAAAAAATGCACATTTTTGTGAAATAAAAAATTGTTGTCCAAAATAAAACAAGGTTGTGTTGTGTGTTTATTTAAGTACAATATCTCACAGCTGGTCCTGTGCATCAGCTGCTTTATGTCCTGTCAGACAGACGTGTATCTCCAAAAATACTGTGAGAAATTTCTGAAAGATTCCAAATCACTAAAGTTTAGAGACGCATTGATGTCATGACCTCGATCAGGCTGTTTGTGGAGTGTTTTACGGCTCCAGGAAATGTCATTCATTTAAAGCCAGTGGTAGAATATAACTACTCACGTACTGTTACTGGGGAGTAACTATGGCATTGTAGTCTCTTACTGTTACTAAGATATTTTTTTTTTTATTAGTTTACAGTTACTAATCAAAGTATTAGTGAGTAGAAAGGTGTTATATCTGAAGTATGCTTTTCAGTAAGAAGTTTATATGTAGAAAATAACATTCATTCTGTCTGTTTCAAGACTTTTTTCAGCTTTATTGCCCAGATTAAAACATTTGCTTGAAAAGTAATCAAATGTAATAAGTATTATTTTAATGAAAAAATTAGATTAGTTAGATTACTTATTAGATTTTAACAGGGTAACTATTAATCTGTAACATATAACATTTTAAAAATAATCTTCCCAACACTGTCTACTTTAATGTTTCCATTTCCTGCTACTATATAACTAACTACTTCACTTCCAATGGAAATAATGTAGTTTTAACTTCACTACATGTATTTAACAGCCATAGGAATACTTGTTACCAATTAAGATTTTTCATACAAAACAAATAACCACCTTTTAGATTATGATGCATTTGCTCCTTACAAAAATCTAAAGTCATTTTAGTCTATAGCTCAAATCATATTTTTTTACTTGTATTATAGAATTTTTTACATTGCTTTCATTTTATTTTATTTTATTTTATTTTATTTTATGTGTTTAGACATAGAACTGCATTATATCCAGATAGATGCAATTTAACAATTTGATTTAATTCAACAAGAAGCACTAAAAAAAAACAAAACTAACCAGTCAAGTCAACAATCCAAAAAAACCCAAAAACTTTTATTTAAATAAAGGATCTGTCTACTTCTCGCACCAGTATTTTAGGCACAAAACCCCATTTAAGATTCAGATACAGAATCTTTTGCAAAGTCACAGACTGAGAGCAACGTGAGCAGCAGCAGCATCATCTGTGTCTGCAGCTCGTCACCAGATGTCGTTGTTGGTTTCACTTTGAGATAAAATACAAATGACATCCATTGTCAAAGTGACACAAATCACGTTGTCGAAGCAGCGCAGTTAACATTCATCTATATTTGGTTAAAGTCAGATGAAGAGCTGCAGCTCTGTGGGCTTATTCTGGGGCTGGAGGGCGGAAGGCGGATAGGATTTAGTGTCTGATGGCAGATGGCAGTCTTAACGTTAGAGACAAGCCGAGCAGATACTGTGCTGTGGGAAATACAGGAATTAACAGTCCAGCCTGTGCTCGGAGCTTTGAGCTGTGTGTGTCTAAATAAACACCATGATGTGTATGTGAAGCCGAGCAGGACCAGGTCGTGACTCCTTTCAAGTGTCGTGTGCGCACGTCGGGTGTGTGCAGCCTTCTGTGTGTCATGTGGGCTCATTGTTTACATGCTGTCGTGATTTCACAGAGGGCGTGTGTTTGTGTGTGTGTGTCCCTAATTACGGTTCCTGCAATTTCCAGCACACTTATAGAAATAATGTGTTTTTTCCCCACTCAGCAAGGGAACATTGTAGCCATGCTAGTGTGTCACGAGTTGAGTGGACCCATTTCAGCACCGTGGTCAGCTCCACGGCGAGAACAAAAGGCGGATTTGCATCGCTTGATGTCAGGGACCGTCCGCTTTTTAACCGTCCACATGAAAAACGAAAAATATGATCAATCCCTCCGAAAAAAACCGCCTCCTGCCCCTATTACATTTAATCACATAATGTCAAATATGTGTCAAATTAGTGTGTATTTTTGTGTATTAGGTGGTGATGGTCACATAAAACAGCTGTGGATCTATTCTCTGGTCATTGAACTTTAGCTCTCATGGGCCCATTGTGTCTTTCTGTGGAGTTTGCATGTTCTAGCCGCCTGTGCTGTTGTCTTCGTGTCCAGATATGTGCATTAGGTGGATAAATTAATGGCCCCCAACTGTCTGTAGGTGTGTATTTAAGTTAGAGTTTAAATGGTTGTCTCATTATAGAGAGTATACATTACGTGGGCAGACTGATGACCTGTCCCTTGTGACTCTGCACAGGATACAGATATAGTATGGATGGATGTTCATTTATAGCCCTCATTCAGGACTGTCATGCCACGTGTCACTGTCTCAGATGGCTACATGAAGCACCCTGTGTGGTTTTAAATTCTCAGGAAGTTACATACTGGACAAATGTTGAAAATGTGAAGCAATAGGAGAAAAGATTACTAAATTATGCCCAAAAAGCCAAAACAATTGGCCATACAGTAAGGTAGAGGTGGGAAAAACAAGACCAAATAAAAATCATTGTCCCTATAACACCATTTGTATTAGATATTGGGGTATGTAACATATAGAAATTATGCATAATCCCCAAGTCTGATAAGATATTTGGGTCATTTTTGTAAGCAAAAATAACAAAAAATACTGAATCTAGTTTATCAGATGTTAATATTTGATAGTTTCCTCTGTCCTCTATAATAGTGAATAGAATATCTTCAGGTTTTGGACCATTAGTTGAACAAAACAAACGATATGATTATATCAACTTAATCTTTGGGAATTGTGATGGACAATTTATTTTATTTTGTTACATTTTATATTTTATGCAATTAATCGTTTATTCAAAATGTGAAAGTAATTGCTTGTTGCAGGCCTAATTGTAAACATCAAATGCCACAAATGGGTGCTGCAAGCCAGGACTGTAATGTATACGACAGTCACACAGCTGAGTAGAATTAGGGAAAACAAAATTTAATATGTAGTGTACTAGTACATAATGTACCAATAGAGAACCAAAGTGAAGTTAGGGAATAAGGGGGTAACAATCAGGGAACTTTAAAGGTATACTATGCAGGATTTTTCGAAAACACTAAAGACTTGTACAAAAATATTTCCTTACAATCATCATTTATGACCACTAGAAGTGTGTAGCAGTGTATTTTGCTGCACACTCTGCCTGTATTCTCTTATTTTCTTCTTATTTTGCTGTGGTCAGGACGTTCTTGGGCACAAAGCGAGTGAGGTCAGGGCTTTTTAAAAAGGTAGTGACCAGGTGCCAGGCCATAAGCAGCATGAGTCCCAGAGGAAACTATGAAAAATGCGGACACAGCACAGAAAAAACGCAAATACAGCAAGGGGGTTGGCTTTTACTTTCACTTTTGCTGGCAATACTGTTTGCAAACAGTAACCGACAATCCCTGCATAGTATACCTTTAAAAAATATATAGTAGGTATTTTTAAACTTACAGTTACATGTTCTGATAGTTTAAGATAAGATAAATCTTTATTGATTTCCAGAAGAAAAAAATGGATGTTGCAACGGTGCAAGGACAGAAATATGTAATATGAAGTTTTGGACCACTGGTCAAACAAAACAACCAATATGAATGTATCCGCTTGGACTTTGGGAAATGTGATGGACAATTTATTTTGGTTTGTGACATTTTATATTTTACGCAAGGAAAAATGCACACAAACACACAAGTCATTAACTGTTAAACTTAACCTCAATGTCTTAATCATTTATCAGAAATAGGGAAATTAGTTCAAACATACAATTGAACATTCAGCATCACGGTTTGTAGCTATGACTGAGGTTTCATCACCTCCTCCTGCCTCTCCGGCAGTCACAGGGCTGGTAGTTTAGCGACGGTCCCTGGCGGCAGACATCACGGCTCGTACAGCCCAGGGGAGGAGGGATGGAGCTGAGATGGACAGGGAGGGAGACACCGGCTTACGACGTCAAAGGAGTACAGACACACACACACACATATACACACACACATACACACACACACACAGAGGGAGAGGGAGAGGACGAGGACAACCAACCAGACTGCCAATTCCCCACGGTCTACTGAAGGAAATTCATCTATCACAACACTCTCCATTCAGCAACGCGAGAGAGACAAAGATTTGTTTATTTTTATATCAGATTTATTTGAAACGGGGGAAAAATCACGGAGCATCTGTCAGGGAAAAAACAACAAGCAGATCTAGAAAAAGACGCTCATGCCGAATAAAGGACCGTCGCTGGATGTTACTTGTGTTGTTATAGGGGGGGTGCAGGCCTAACTTGTTACAGGATTCAAAGACGCTCTTACAGACAAATGAACTGAATAATTGAGATCCAATAACTAAATAACAGCGGGGGGAAGAAGAAAGGCAGCCACTGATCACGCCGATTCTTTGCCACGAACAGCACCACAGGTATGATTTGTTTTATTTTTAAAAAAAACTCTTTGTTGTGTTTCTGGTCAAATGTGTGAAATCATGTGCAGGTCATTGTTGTTGTCACCCATGTCTTGACAAAGAGAGCGCGGGTCTCCAGCTGTGTTGACACTGTCATGTTTCTGTAGGGGGCTTGAATATAGGCGGCCTCGACCGAATATCAGCGCGAGAAAGGAGAATAGTGTGTACTGTTATTTACTACAATACCACATGCGTGTTTTAAATCATTTTTATGTCAGGGAAAGACACATCTGTATCATGAATCCTGATTACTGATCCCAAATGTCCATGCACTGCAAAAAATATGAAAGTTATGACATTATAATTTAATTTCCTGAAATTATTGTGTTTTTATTTTGTGTTTTATTCAAATAAAACACAAAACAGTGGCTGCAGATGTTGGAATTATACTATTGATATGTGTGTAATTGCATATAATCTCCTCTAAAAATAAATGACATCACTATTCCTTTAGAATTTGTAGTAGCTCTTGCAATGGATGTGTGACAGTGAACAGTGAGCTCATAGTAGCCTCAGGTTACTTAGTTAGAATTTTACTTATTAATATGTTAATATCTTACTCTATATTGCAACTACTTGGGTTTTAATGTGATATCTATGTTCAAAACTCCTAAAAATCCACCATCAGATCATGTCTCCAAGGGTGTAGAAACTGTTATTTCAGCCCCTCATTCCCACCGAACGCTCCCATCTGCACCTCCATCCCCGGCCTCCTGTTTGCACCTCCTGTGCAGTGTGAATTTAAGCCTGCAGGCTCCTGTCTGCTCCTCCTGACCGCCTCCTCCACTCACTGTGTGTGTGTGTGTGTGTTATTATGCCTCCCCAGACTTCTCAATGAAGGAGCCTGACGCAATCAAGCTCTTCATCGGGCAGATACCCCGAAACCTGGAGGAGAAGGACCTGAAGCCCATCTTCGAGCAGTTTGGCAAGATCTATGAGTTGACGGTGATAAAGGACAAATACACAGGGATGCACAAAGGTGAGGGAGAAACGGCCAAGAACTTCCATTTGATAAGATTTTGTCTCAAGGAGCTCGTCTGGGGGAAAAATATTGTTAATTTAGTATTCATTGTGTGGGAAGATAACAGTGAGAGCAAAGCCTGTTATTACAATATTACTGTTATATGTCTTCCAGTTAGGATTTAATTCTCAGTACATATCAGATAGGTTAAACTATTCCTCATTTAGCTGTTGTCCCTCTGGAGACGGTTAAAGGACTCCTGTGAGGCCGAAACCTGATTTTTAGCACCAATGATCTAAGAAAGGAACCTGAGTCACAGTTTGTGAAAAGTTTGCTTCTCACGTTTAATGGACTGACGAAAGTATTTGATATTTTACACATGGACTGTCTGAAGTATTGATCAACCTTGGCATAACGTTTTTAAAATGACACTAAATACTTTAAGGTTGACTCAACATAATTTAATCCACCTCACTAAAACTGTTTTTGTAAGTCAAGGCAAACCATTTATTCAGATTGTACTAGGTGATTTCCTTTGTTTGCTGCAGATATGACCACATATAAGAGTGCATCATTGTATTTCAGCCCTATCTCCTAGAAATTACTTTTATATACGACTAATTTGAAACAGCCAATACATTCTGAGGGAAATGCTGAGCAAGTTATGTTTTCTATTAAATAAAGAGGAGATGTTGCTAAGTAACATACCTCAGAAGTCGAAAAAATGTTGATACTGAACCTGTCGGCAAAATGTTTAGTAAGAATGTACCTCAACTAAAGTGCATTTGTTGCCTAACCCTAAGACAGGAGTCTGGATGTGAACCGAAGTTCTGTTGTCAAGATTCTGCATTTAGTATACGTGTCATCTTCCCAAAGCGGATGCGGTACATGAATGTAGTATTTCGTTACTTGACAGAGACAGTGTCTCTGAACATAAGAAGAAAGCAGTTTAGTAACAACAAACTGAATTTTTAGGAGACAGGGTTGTGTGTTTTCATACTGCAGTTTGAAGTTCAGTGTCCTGACTGAGACAAGAAGAGGAGACAGTTTTTTTTATGACCAACTTTCAAATAAATGTCCAGTACACTCATAACATTGACATTGTAGAGCTAGATGCGACGAAGGCCGACTGTTTAGTCACCTCACGTTCCCTGCATCTCGGCCAAAAAGTTGCATTTGAACATTGCAGAAAGACTACAGCTAACAGCCAACTAGCATGTATGTGGTGCGTCTGCTTGAGAGGAAATAACTCTTCATACCTGCAGGTGGCAGTAGTCTGTATTTGTCACAGGCACCCAGGAACGCTGCTCAGCCTTGCTTCCAATTTTTCCCAGTGGCCACTCACAGTATTGCAACGAAATAATACTACAGCTGAGAAAATAAATTTTAAGATCTGTGACATCATCGCAATGTTAAGTCTATGAGCTGAGCGAATCTTCGGCGTATGCGCCAGGTGAGCGACTCAGCTGGACTGAATAGGCACCATGTTGGGATCTGGTATCTAGGTATGATTATACATTTATGATTTGTCATTTAAAAAGGGAAACTGGAAAACCGACAGGACAGATTCAAGACACTGGTTAGCCAGTTGGTACAATAACAACACAACCTGATGCTGAAAGAAACAAAGGATATTTACAGTGTGCTAGCGAACAGTAACACAATTACCAACTGTTTCTGCTACAGAGCTCATTGTTTGTTCAAATTTGTTTTGAGCTCACACCCTGTTGACTTAAGTTGTTTGTTTGTTTTCCTCACCTCTGTTTCTTCTTGTGCACTGAGCTGAACTGCCAGTCACAGTGATTTTATTCAGCAATGGGCTCCGTCATCTCTGCTGCCGATTTAAAGGTGACACACCTGAGACACCAAGCTGTTGGTCAATGTTGGACCATCAGTGAGCGTCTGTTGCCCTAGTTTTTGCGGAGTTTCCCGCATCTTTGGCACTAGTCGTTCCTTGTCAGCTTTTTTCAGCCGATTCAGCGCGTTGAATCGACATCGGAGATAGTGGAGCCTGTCGGTGAGTGAAATCCCTCTGACTGGGGGTTCAGCTCAGCGCACGAGAAGAGGAAACAGAAGTGAGGAAAGTAAACAAAGAGCTAAAGTCAAGAGGCCATGAGCTCAGAACAAACTCGGTCTAAGATTATGTTATTAGTCATTGAGCTCTTTAGCAGAAACAGTTGGTAAGAGTTTGTGTTGTTGTTCTCTAGCGCATGGTAAATACAATTTGTTCTTACAAAATTAGGTTGTGTTGTTAATGTACCAACTGGCTAACTAGTGTCTTAGATCCGACTTATCGGTCCTCCAGTTTCCCTTTTTGAATGACGAATACAGACTACTGCCGTCTCTGTGGTGTGTTCAAGTGCAGCTTTTTGGCTGAGAAACGTGTGATGACGCAACAGTCAGCCTTCATCGCCACTTGTTCTTTGATGTAGTTTTTATGTCTTAAACGTCACATGCTAAATCGGTTGGAAAAAAGCCAGCAAGGACTGACTAGTGCAAAGGTGCGGGACACACCGCAAAAACTAGGGTTACAGACGCTCACCGACAGCCCTTCAGTCGGTCAACATGCATTCACTTCGGTGAGCTAACTAACTACAACAGCAACTGAAATGTGTTGTTGAGCACAGTGTAAAACAAAAATTAGATACTTGAAATGAGGACTATGTTCATGAGACCCCCATGGTGCATGCTGGGAGGTTTGTCTGCACGCCTACGTTTTGATGCACAGTTAAAAACTGCAAGAAAAAAATTTAAGACTATTGGAATTTAAAAAAAAAAAGTTGCACAGCTCTCTCCATTTTTTTCAAATTGTCATGACCAGAAAGGTAGACGTCTAAGATCAATCTCAGAAATAGTATTTTGTCAGTCTATAATTGGCTTCACATGGAGATATCAGTCAATCTGTAAGCACATTGTCACCCATTACTCGTGCACGTCACATGGTGAACAGGCTTCTCATATTTAGGAAGTAAAGTTACAACACATTCAAAATCCTGCTCGACAGATGGACTAAAGCTAGTCAAAGTGATCTAAGCTAAACAACCCTCTTTACTGTCATTTCTAATGCAAATCTGAGTGCAGAAAAAACAAAGGCTTTTATAAATCCACATAAACCATCAGTCATTTGGGAGACGTATAGGCCAGGTGGTATCAGTCCTCTAACACCTATAACACCTATTCTGCATACATTTACATATTCATGATTTGTGGGAGCCCTAAAGGTTAATGAAGGCCTTTCTCTATTATGTGGGACTGCATACATTTGGCCTTACCAGCGTGATATTAAATACTCATTCAGACTGCTTGTGTCTGAATAGTCTCCAGGTATTATGATTTAATTATCCCATAGATCTTCAGTGCTACAGGGAGAACTATTCAACAAAATGACAGTTGTTTATTGTTTTTGTTTTAGTTTTTTAAGTCTCTGTTTCATGCAGCTTTAAATACATTTTAATAACAATGGCCTGATTAAAGGCAGGAGGCATTTTTAGAAATTTAATGCTGACCCAGAACTGTTGTTAAGATAAAACCAAAGCACATATATCAAATGGCAGATTAATAATAGGACAATAAACTCCAGCAGCATGTTTCTGCCTGCAGGTATTCAGGGCAAATGGCCAATGGAGATTAAGTCACAGTAACATCTACACATTATATATAGCATGTGAATCTGATATTAAAAATACATGGACTTAAAGTTCCCTGATCTTCTAACAAGGGATGGGGAAAAATTGATTGTTAGATGCATCGGGATTCTCTCCTTAGAGATTTTGTCTTGATGCTGAAAAGTCAATAATCTGAAATTTAAACCCCAATTCTTGACATTATGACCAGCTGAGCAAAATTGGAAGACTAGGCTTTATGTTCCTTATGGCTGAACCAACTGGATGGTGAAACATGACAAACATAAACCATGGATATATAAAGAGAACTGATTGACTTACAAGTTACAATATTCAGATCTTCCGCATAGTTGGGCACATAAAGCAAGTGCACCAGAGACTTCCCACCTGAGCCGGGACTTGTAATTCCATGATTTGGCCACCATGTGAAATTGGTTTCAAAGCCTGTTTAGGTATATCTGTGGCTGGAGCAGTTACGTGACTCGCCCACCATACCTACACATCAGTCCACGATCAGTGTCCTTTGCCCCTTGATCCAGAGGCAGAGGCCCTTTAGAATATGCAAAGTTAGCATTTAGCTGGCTATGAAGTGTTAAAGGAGAGGTGGTTAAATTCAGGGTGAAAGTTACATGTTGTTACCTGTAAGGTGAATTATGTTTTCATTAATAATGAATTTTAATGTAGTTTATTGCTACGCTTGGCCTCATATTTATTCACAACAAGGTGGTGTTGCAGGGTTCAAACAACCGTGGTATTAGTAAGTTAGTTGGTTCGTCATGTACTAGTGGTGGGCGCGGTTTGCATGGACGTGTCATATAGGCTCCAAACAGAAAGTTGCAGCGGCTAAACATGTCTCAGTGATCAACGGCTTATATGGATCAAAGCTGGTGCTGGCTGGTGCTGGTGCTGTGTCCACATTAAAATCATGACAGGAGAAAGAAAGTTATTTTCTCTTAATGAAAAACTTGCTGACACATTGCCTAAAACGAGACAACGAGAAAGTTCAGTTCAGTTCAGTGAACTCTATTAGTCCCAGGAGGACAATTCATTTACAGCTTTGCCCAGTCCATACCTTACATACAGCATTCAAAAACTCAAAAGACTCACAGGTGAGGCAGTTTTACGTCTGAGACACAGGTCAGCATAGACTTCATAGATCAATACCAGGGAAAAATGAATAAAATAAAATAAAAAAAAAAACAACAACATTTGGTTGCCCTATGTCAGTTGGGAGAAGCTCCAGCCCCCCAGCGACCCCTAGCATTATAAGCGCTTACAGAAAATAAACAAATGAAATAATTTCTTATACGTGATATAAAAAACAAGTTTAAAAAGTCATTTTAAATGATCATCTCCACACATATATGTAAATATAATACTTATATATTGCACATATATTCACTTATATCTGGAATATGATTTATAGCACAGGGCATCTCTGTCGTACCACAGTGCCACATTTATAATGTTATATTGTGACGTGACAGCTCTTATGATTTGGATATTGCACTTGGCCATATTTCAATTTTAATAATATTTTGATTAATTGTGCAGCCCTGTTTAGTAGCCTGATAGCAGGATGAATGTCTTAGAGTAGCGGTCTGTTTTCCTAAAGGCACCTTATAACACATAAAGTGATGGAGACAGAAAACCAATGAGCTCCTCTGGTTGAAACCGCTCTTGTCAAGTGGATTGATAATGGCCAGTCACAAAATGCCCCCATGTGATGCCCCTCATCACTTTATAATCATGTAATAAATATACAGCTGTCAAATAGATGGTAATCTGCATGAGAAATGAGGAAAATGGAAAAAAAAAAATTGGTTACAATAATCGCTTAATTCGACCTGGGTCAAATTGGTCACTATAAGTGGGTCAGCACACTTTGTTTGTTTTCTAGTTGGTTGTTTGCACTGCTGGAAAATATGTTGGCAACTGAAACCTTCCAGTTGACACATCTCTTCCATTTGTTACCACTATTATATTTATAAAAGATAATGAAAGTGATTTAATTTGTTTATTTTACTTCTGTATCATCACAAATGCGCTACGCTTTGAAAGTAGCAAGTAGTTACACAGTGAAGAAAAATAAATCATGTATACAAATCAAAAATACATTCCCATTGTAGCCCTCCGAATTGAGTTGTGAGGTGCTTATAGATTCCCATCCATACCTCTAAATAGAGATACGCACGATCAGTTGACTAGTCGATTCAAGGATGCTACCCTCGCCAGTCAGCTACAGAGATACTAGCTGGTTAAACTTATTTTTGAAATTATTATTACTATATGACTTTTATTCAGTGAGTTGTTGTCATGTTCTGAAAGATAATGTTCAATGTTCATCATGCACGGTGCAAAGTATCACATTTCAGCAGCATTTAAAATACAATTTGGTTATTAAAAAATGTAATTAACGATTTTAAAAATGGCTCCACAATATGCACAATAATTTCTGGACAATTGTTGACCTTACAGATTAAATTGTGCTAAATTGTGACTGTTTTTTCTACTTAAAGACTGATCGATTAGTCTAAGTTTCTGTTTAAATGTGAGAGAAATCAGTTGTTAGGAACACTCCTTCTTCTAACACTTAGTCTTTTTGTCTCCAGGATGTGCCTTCCTGACATACTGTGCACGTGAGTCCGCCCTCAAAGCCCAGAATGCACTGCACGAGCAGAAGACACTACCAGGGGTGAGTGTGTCTTTTCAAGATTCTCAGCAGCTCACATGTATATCTAAATAAAGGGAGCAGAATAACTGGCATGCTAGGCTATCTGAACGCACCACACAGACACACGTGGACACGCAGTGACACAGGAAAATTAACCAAGTTTGACATGCGGGCCTGACTTCCCCCTTTAGCTGATACGCTGCAATAAAGGTCAGAGGCTGCTCTCCCTCTTATGTTTCATATGTGATGCATCCAGACATATCCATCCAGTTAAGGCATGAGTCATCTTGCTACATGTCACGGGTCGAGAGAGACAGCTATGAGGCTCGCTGCTGGAGTGACTTTGCCAGTTCTTATTCTCTCTGATGTTTCTCTTCCTTTCTGCGTCTCTGTCTCTCTTCTCTCTCTCTCTCTCCCTTCTTTCCATCCATCTCTCCCTCTGAATTCTAATCAAAGTTAAACCTAGCTTTATTAGCATAGCCAGGCAGCAGGTGTGCTGCCAAATGACATTTCCAGAGCTAAATATGACGTGACAGCCGCGTCTCTATAATAACCGACTATATGAGAGACAAGGCGACAAGGCAAGGAATTACTGAGACAGAGTGTGCTCCCAGACTTGCTGCTGCTTCCTCTTTTACTAACAAGGCTTTACCCCTGTTTCCTTTTTGGTTATTTTTGTTGAAACCTACATCATGCACTTCTTTTTTTCCAGCCCCTCCCAAATGGTCATAGTAGTTTTTGAGGAAAGAGTAGAGAAGCTGATGAACAGTGTAAGGCTGAACCCAATGACCATATTCAGTATCGATTAATCTCATTAATCATTCATTAATCTGTATGATGTGGTCAAATTGCTTGTGTTTATGCTACGAACAGTCAAAGGCCCAAAGATATTCAATTAAATGTCATAGAAGACAAAGAAAGCCAGCAAACATTCACAGTGGAGAGGCTGGGAACTGAGGAATTTGTTGCATTTTTGCTTTAAAAATGTCAAGATTGGTCGATTAATCAAGTAGTCATTCAACAAAAAAAATGAATAGGCAGCTATTTATGATTTAGCGGTTGAGTAATTTCTCAAGCATCAGGTTATGGCTTCTAAAATGTCAGGATGTGCTGCTTTTCTTTGTCTTAAAGGAGCAGTGTGTACTGCACTGTAGTATTCTAGCTAAAACTTTTCCCATGCTAAATCTAAACTTCTGGTTATATTTCCTCCAGTGTTCATTGTTCAGGTGGTTTTTACTGGGAGCCTGGTTATTCACAGACCAGTAAAAATACTGAATGAAGCAGTTTCACGTTAAAAATCAGCGTTTCTGTGATGCTGTTTGGGCTCGTTTCAGTGGCTGACAGAAACTGTGAATGGCCCTATCTCGAGCCAGTGTTTGGTTTGTCTGTTCTGGGCTATTGTAGAAACATGGCAGACTCCGTAGACGAGGACCCGCTCCCATTGTTGGGAGGGTAATGAAAACACAGTGATCCTTATTTTCAGCTGATTATACACTAAAGAAAATGTATTATATTATATTCCATGTCTGCAAATGTATCCCCCTAAATCCTACACACTGAACCTTTGAATAATAGCGAACTGGTTATCTTAATAAAACCAAAAGATCTTTGACATGACGTAGTACTCTGGAAAACTGTGTTGGGCATTTTCTACTTTTTCAGACATGCAATAGTCAAACACAATTACTAATTTACTGAAAATTATTGTAGTTGAATCCTAAAGAAAACACAAGCACCAGCCCTCACATTTTGAGAAGCTTGAGCCTTGATAAATAAGCTATTATTCAATTATTAAAAGTGTTGACTTATTGATTGTTGCAGCAGAAGGTTGTTGTAGTAGCAGGCAGGGGGCTTCTGGGGGACACAGAGACACTCCGAAGGAGCAGACTGGTATTAAGGTTGCAACAAAAGAAATCCCATTGTTAGCGTGACAGTAGCGTGACCTTCCTGACCTCTCACAGGGGATCAGCAGGGTCCGATGCCCCCCCAATGCTAAAGCTCTCTCCCCCCTGTGTTTCAACCCCAGCGGCTCTCCTACTCACAACCTCTTACCTCTAAGCCGTGTGGAACAAGCTAAACCCCCCTGTGTTCTCTCAATCCTTCCCTACCCTTCCCCCTCTCTTGCCAAAAGGAAAAAAAAAAAAAAAAGACGAAAACCATATTATTAGCTCCATACACGCCCACACGGACCAGATCTGCTTCCCACCCCTGCTACCAGCTGTGGTGTAATTGTCATCTAATTGCACCTGCACTGCCAAAGAATAATTAACTTTGGCATCTCATGGTCGGGGCGATACAAAAGAAATAACATGAAAGCAATTATTGGACTGAGAGCTCGAATGAAAGCACACCTGAATGAAGAGAAAGCTGAAGGATGTCATTAACACTCAGCACTGCTTTTTTGTTAGCATTTGTCCTCTCTGGAAAGTAAGAGTCAGTCTTCAGGCTTTTTCTCTCTCCTTGCTGTTTTACTGATTTTTTTTTTTGTCTCTGCCGACAATGGAAAAGAAGAAAGAAACAGAAAGAAAGAAGTCAGGCAGGGGCGAACAGATGGTTGTTTCGGAGTGGCACCTGGCCTTGTGTTTAATTTCAGGTGAGAGTCTCTAAGTGAAAGGGGGGAGGAAGAGTGTCAAAAGCACATTCAGCCGAAAGCGAGGGAAGAAAGTGAGAGAATGGTTGGAGTTGGAAAAAGGCAGGAGGATTAATCCAGATTCACTCTGAGAGGTAGTGTGGAAATGGAGGTCGGAGGTACTCACATTCAGTCCGACTTGGACATCTTGTACTCTTGTCCCCTCTGTTCTTATCGCTTTATCTCTGTGCGCTGTATCAGGCCAGTTCGTCTGGCCAAGTCAGCTGTTGTGAGGCTCAGAGAGACATTAACATCCAGTTATGCTGCATTGTAAAGAAGCCATTTTATACAACATCTTCCAAAACCAAACTTAAATTAAAACAATTTTAAATAAATAACTGTTAAGCTTAATGATTTCATCATGTCGCTATTTGGCATTAAAGTCATTGGACAAAATGAATTTGCAGCTATTTTCATCATTCATTTGCAGCAAGTATTTATAGAATTATGTTTTGTGGTTTTCTTTTATGATCGTACATTTACCACATTTAGTCTAAACTCTATGACACATATCTGCACGTGAATACAGAATCTGTAGGCAGCTGGGCAAGATTTTAGGTTCTGGTTTCTGTTTGTAGTATGTTTGTAGTCCAAGTAGTGTTGACCAATCATGTTTTAGCTGGCTTTGGTTACATCCTGATAAACAGTCCTTGTGGAGAGGCAGAACGCATTGGCTGAAATGCCATCTCGGAACCCATCGACTATCTGATGACAATTTAGATTTTTATTTGCTGTCTTTGAATTTATCTGCAAGTATCTGTATATAGAGATTACCCAGAAGCTAAACTGCGATTAGACTTGCAGCAATCACAATGACCGGCACACAGAAGAGCAAGTCTTGGCCCACGTATCCATTATACCGGATATCCGCTGGATACACTGAAACCAGAAATATTTCCAGAGGTTTATTGTCATCAGACTGATAGCAGATGGGCTCCGAGACTGCACTAGCCTAGCAAATTTTGGGGTTTTGGACTGTTGGACATAGGCTAACCATTGCACCCGTTGAATGTTATCCTTCCAGTGTGATTTCCAGCATTGAGGATATGAGTTAGAATGGTGCTGAAACGCTGACGAGTAGGTTCAGAATGTTGTTTTCAGCATAATAAATGACTGTTGGCATCTGGAGCAGTGTTGTTACGTGTCACTTTTACTGTTGTTAGGTTTAGGTGCAAAGACTACATGGGGTGTGTTTGGAAATACTCACTTTGAGTGCCAGAGTGCATACTGGAGCGCTGTTGGAATGCACCATGCGGTTATTCAGAACACCACACGTTAGGAGCGGCAGAATAGACTCTGGACCCTCTGTCTGGGGAGACGAAGCAGCAGAGCACCTAGTGGAGTGAATGTGTGATGTTCGTTAGTTTGTGTAGAGACAGAATGCTCTGTTATTTTGAACAGCCGCGCTCTCATTTTGGTGTCACAAACACACCCTTGGTTAGTTGCTTTGGCTTTAAATAAGAACCTTTTGTAGCATATGTGATATAAGTCCCATTCATAACAATACGTACTCCATGTGATGTATGTCACTTACTTAAAATAAGTCAGTGTTGCCTTTTGGTTTCACACGGGACACAGATACCGTCTCCTGGGTGAAAGTCCTGTTTTTGACTAATCCACCACCTCAACCACCCTCCCCATTTGGACTGTCTCGCTGTTTATGTTAACGCTACTTCAGCTGACTTCTTCTGTCAGCACACAACAATAAACACGGCTTTGAAATATGCTGATAACAGTATTCCAAACATACTTGTCGGTGTGGCAGGACCCTGCTAACCCAAATCTATGAGGCTGATAACCAGTAATAACGCTAATTTAATGGTGTGATAATGTTCAAACTGGGTGATCATGGGCTTCTGTGGTAACGTTAATTTAGAGACCAAACGCTCAATCGATTAATTGAGAAAATAATCAGGAGGTTGAACGAAAGCTTCGTGAAATTTGCTTTCTTGAGAGTTAGATATAAGATCATTACAACCGTCATGTCTGTTTGGTAAATATGAAGCTGCAGTCAGCTAACTTAGCTTAGCATAAACAGCAAACAGTGGAAAACATCTAGCCTGATTACATCCAAACCTATCACAATCCATCTTCCAGTAGATTTAAAGCCCCACTAATAAACTTGTTCTATCTAGTTTGTTTAAGAGCCAGGCTAGCTGTTTCCAGGCTTTATGCTAAGCTAACAGGCTGCTGACTGTCGCATCATATTTCACGTACAGACACGAGAGAGGTGTCAATCTTCCCATTTAACTCTCAGCAAAGAAGCAAATTAGCGTGTTTCCCAGAATGTTTAACTTTTTGATTGATCGATAAGGACAATAATTGTCAGTTGCAGCCCTGAAGCTCATATCTGCTTCAGCAGAGACATAATATATTGCCCCTCATCAGCACTCACTTACCAGAATTAATATTTGCCTCACTGTTAATTCTAAATGCAATAAGAATTTAATAGTGCGACTGTGCCCAAGTGAGAAAGTGTGTGTGTTTGGTGTATATTTGCATGTGCAGCGGGGGAAGGGAGGGCAGGTGTTCGCACTAACACGGTTTAATGAAGGGTGTGTGTGCTTTTGTGTGCGTGCGTGTGCGGCTGTGTGTGAAAGTCTGTTTGCTTTTGTGTGCATGTGTTTCCATGGAGGGTACACATCCAAAGATATGGATGGGTGGATGGAAGTTGTTGGGTTTATTATAGGCTCCTCTCAGGTTTCTTCATTCATTATCTGCTGTGTGTGTGTGTGTGTGTGTGTGTGTGTGTGTAAAATCTGAGCTGCAAGGCCTCCTGTGTTTAAGCTGCCCATACGAGAGGAAAGAGCCCTCTTTGAGTGGAACATCTGACTAAGCCTGACATTTACTCAGCCATAAGGACTCAGACGGAGCAGACAGAGGGGTTTTATCAATAGTCTGAAATAAATGCATATGCTAAATATAGCCCAGGCTTTTTACGCAGGATATGAGATGGGAAGTTGTAGTGCCAAAGCATTGTGCCCTTAATGCTTGAGCAAATGTTCTGCTGCGGAGACACGTGGGCCATGAACAGTTACAAGGTGATGTTAAAAGCCTTTTATGCACCTGTTATCACTTGTTAAATCTTTGCATTTTAGCCTTTTTTATAGTAACAACAGATAAATAGATAGAAACTGGCAAATTGTGCTAATTTTCAGTTTCATTCTTTTGTTTTGGGTTTCTATTAGAACATGTTTTCATGCTTTAACAGTCAAAAAAACCCCACTTTATTCTCCTCATACTGTCTGTGCTTCACCTTCTGTCTAAGATGCTCTGCTTTAGCGACGTCCTCTTTAAAACCCCTTCCTAAAAAATCCCAATCTGCTCTTATTGGTCAACATTTCAGGGTGTTTTTTTTTTTTTTTTTTGTATCCTGGCATCTCTGCACAGTCCAGACCCCCAGGAAGTAGACTGGGCTTTGAAGCCAGTTTTTGTAGTGGCCAAACAGTGAAATTACATCTGTCATGTGCTGCCATGTGGCCCAAAAAGACTTTCCCATAGACATACATTGCAAAACAGACATCTGTGAATCTCTAGATACATTTTTTTGAGCATCACAATGGCTGCAAAGTGGCTTGTTTTACCATCAGAATGTGATCCATTCAGTTTGATAACATTTGGGAAGTCTAGAAAAGCCACATGATTAAATTATGTTATCCCCCTGTATCCAGTTCTCTTTATACATCCATGACACCATCGTTGCAGCCAGGGGTATGACAGTAACAGAATATAGCGACACTTTCTTACGTGAAACATTACTAATTTAAGCTTTTAAACCAAAATGATCACAACAGGAGATGTTCCAGCAGGAATACGATTCAAAATTGCCAACCAAGATTGCATGTTTCCCTGATGTTAGCATGTAGCTATATGTAGCAGTGTAATTGAAGCTGGGGTATGACTGTGCCTACAACTTACCTATAACATTTTTTAACCGCAACCAGACATGTTTCAGCTGGAATATGATCCAAAATCAGGGAGAATTAAACAACCTCAGCAACCAAGATTGCATGTTTCCCTGATGTTAGCATGTAGCTACATGGAGCATTGTACTTGCAGCTGGGGAATGACTGTGACAGAGTAAAGCAGCACTTTCTTCCGTTAAAAGTCACAAATAAAAGCTTTGAAATGCAACCGGATCTGTTTCAGCAAGGATATGATCCAAGCTTTTGAGAAAATAACAAGAGCGGCAACCAAGATGTCATGTTTCTCTGATGTTAGCACATAGTTTCATGTAGAAGTGTAGGCAATGTTATAACAATAATAATAATAATAATAATAACAACAATAACCTTTATTTATATAGTACTTTTCAAAACATATGTTACAAAGTGAAAAGTTACAGACTGAAAATGCTCTGTCCCCCTTAGTTTTCAGTCTGGACTCTGGGACGCATAAAAGGCCTTTGCCTGAGGAACGTAAAGTGCGAGTAGGAACATATGATGTTAAAAGGTCGGTGATATAACTAGGACCGAGACCATTGAGACATTTGAAAGTGATCAATAAAATCTTAAAATCAATTCTAAAACATACTGGCAGCCAATGTAGAGATGCTAAAATAGGTGTGATGTGACCATGTTTTTTTAGTTCTGGTTAAACACTTGAAGTGCCTGGAGAAGATGACCATATAAAAAAATCTGTCATGATCTTGCATCATCTTGTCTCAACAGTAGGAAAATAAAACCAAAACTTTTGAAAAAGGGAATCCAGAAGGGTCTTTTCCTTTATAGGGTTTACTTTTACATACGTTTACCTCATTATTTCAAACTCTGGCCACATGTAATATGAACATCTGACACTGTAACATTATCTAATGACAGAAAATACGGAAAAGCTGAATAGGTCCCACAACAAGGCAAAAAAATGCACAAGCAGATGCTCAGATTTGGTTCACTGTGGCCCTAAAACATGCTGCCATGATGTGAACATGAGTACGTAACTTGCTGTAAAATGTTATTTTGTGTGTCTGACAATAAGCGGATAAAGCAGCTCCTCCATATGTAGCCACGTCCTGATGTCAGCGAGTTGCCGGGATGATGATGATAGCAATTAGAGCGACTGTGTTCACTTGATGAATCTATCTGGAGTTAAGTGTGCATTCATGCGTCGATTCATTTACATATGCATGCATATCAATGCGTGGCGGGAACGATGCAGGACAGCCGCCGCTGACTGACAACAAAAAGAGGGTCCGTCCTCGGTACGTCACTCTGGGGCAACTGTAATGATGAATGCAGATTGGATTTATAGAGGTGGTAAATGGGTGTGAATTAAAGAGAAATTGGATAAATGAAGGAGGGGGAGGAGGGGGGGCAATAAGGGAGGGTGTGGAGGAGGGGAGGAAGAGATGAATGAAAGTTTGACATAATGAACAGTGGGTGGCAGCAAGGGTGGAGGGGGTTGGAGGTGCATTGAGGCAGTGTGTTTATCAGCTTAAATACAGACATCTGTTACTGAGAAATTGTGTGTTTTTGGGGGGTTGGGGAGTCTGTGTGTGTGTGTGTGTGGGTGTGGGTGTGTGTGTGTGTGTGTGTGTGTCAGGCAAACACAGAAAAGTGGAAAGAGGCTGTTGTCACAAAACTCATTAGGGCTCTTTGAACTTCACATACACTGGACTACGGTGGAGTAAAAGTGTGTAAACCAATGCCCGAATTAAAAAAAGTTACAAAAAACAAAACAAAAGTAGGACATGGACCCTATCTGTACACACACACACACACACACACACACACACAGAAATGTGTCCGTGATTCAGTTCTTTTCCCCCTTCTGCTCCACTGAGTCGAGTCAAACAACACTTGACATGAATATTTAACAGTCAGAAGAGACAAAACAATTGAGAGTCAACTACAGTGTTGTTAGAAATTTACTCTTTGATATTCAGTTTCTCCACTTTGAGGGATTTTCGTTGGCTGTCTGACAAAAAAATGTCAGCTTCGAGAGCTGTCAGCTTCGCCTTGATACTGGACAGACTAGTGAACCCTGTAGGAGAAGGAGACAGCGCTGGGGAAGCAGCTTTGACACTGAAGACTGGATTATTGATTAAATATTATTGAACTGTACAAGCACTGTGCTGTCAGTCTCTTTGTGTTTGATTGATTTAGCGACTGGCTGAATTCAGGAGAAGGTTTCTCTGTGCTTTGTGTGCTCGCCCGCCCATGTGTGTGTGCATCCACATGTGGAAACATTAACAGACCGTACTTGTGCATTTCTGCCTTTTTTTTTTTTTTTTTTTTTTGTCCCTGCCTCTCTTGCTTTGTTCCCACTCTTTGTGCAAGCTCACAATCATCTGCGTCTATTAATCTCCTTTTTTTTTTTTTTTGCCTGTGAATATACCAATTTCCACCTGTGCTTGTTCTTTTCCCCCGGGTGAATTCACAAGTGCGTCCCAGCGTTAAGTGCATTTGCGACAAGGAGGAGGTGGATGGAGAGAAGCGAGGGAGCAAAAGCAGCAGAGACAAGGAGAGGAACAGAACAGGGAGGGGAGGGGAGGGGAGGCGGGAGGTGGCAGGTTGATTACGGTCGCAGGTCTCGTTGCCTGGAGACGGCGGGGACGAGGGATGCCAGGTTGCTAGGCGACCAGCACGATGCAATGACCAGCGCTGTGTGATGGAGCGGAGGGGAGGCGAAGACGGAAAATTGTCTTTGTGCCCCCGCCCCACCCATAAATGTTCTTGAAAGAGCAGGGGAGATGGTCTCCGCTGATATATTTACCATTCAGAGTGGCTGCTTTTCAGGGTAGACAGGCAGAATGGATTGATATTGGAGAGAAAACAGGCGACAGAAATGTGTCACCCTCACGCAGCAGCAGCCGCCTGCTATATCTAGACTTAACAACACTGGAGCTGTGAGAGTATAGAGATTATCATCTACTCTGCTGGGTCATAATAGAGAAAAATATCATCACCAATATGCTTTACTCACTCCGACTGTAAACGATCCTCTATCTAAAACACATTTGGGTTGCCGTCGTAGATGAAAATGCATTTACACGGGAGCGTATACGGACGTTAATGTTATGGGGGGTCATGCATTATGGCGAAGGGGTCGAGCTGTGATTTGATTGGATAATCTATGGATTTAATATCTCATAATCCTAGCAAAATCCCCCTGCGGCATCACAGAGCGGAAAGATTAAGTATGTGTAGATGTTGCTGTGAGCGACAGGAGCAGGCAGAGCATGTGTGTGTGGGAACAATGAATGTGTGTTTAGTTGGAGGATGATTGTATATTATATCTCGTGTGTTTGGAGACGGAGCGCAAGAGGCAGAAAAAATCAAATAGGAAAAAGCACACTGGTAAAATGGGTTGTTGATCAGGCAGGTTTTGCCTAGTCGTGTGTGTTGTCTGTGCACAGTATGGGACTGTTTTTGTAAACAAGCCTGGGAGAGAAAGGGGAGGGGAGCAACAGGAGGGGGAGGAGGAGGGAAGAGAGCAAATTACTGTAAAGTGTACGTTTGTGGTTTAGGCTTAGAGGGAGATATTTTTCTCCCTGCTCCTGCATCTGCTCTCCAGGCAGCGCCAACATTCAACAGGCACACGCGCTCCATCCCTCCATCTTTTTTGGGGGGGGGGGGGTTTGTTCTGTCATTTTTCCTCTCCTCCTTGTCTCCCCCCTCCTCCCTCCCTCCGTCACACACACGTCTAATCCCTCCATCTCTCGACCTAGAAGCACCCTTTGTCCTCCTCATTTGTTTTTCACCCGTCTCTTCCGCACGTCGTTCAGGGCAACCTTGTTTACCTGATGTGGGGCTCTCATCACCGGGGTTGTCATGACGATGGCCATGCAAGCGCGGTCTTCGTCAGAGAAGTAGGGCCGGTTGCCGTGCCGATGTGAAGTGGCACAGCCTCGATGGCCTCCACTTCTCACTGTTTTCCCTCTTGTATATTCTAATACCAATCTCCTGAGCCATCTGCTGCGCTTCTTCTTATCAACGCCACCACCGCGGCCGTCGTTGTTTGTCTTCCTGCAGTGAAATATGGGCCATGGCATTTTTTACAGGCGTCAGTCAAACATGCTATCAATCAAAGATGTCACATTAAACTGCTGCTATGAGGTTGTGGCATCAGCTTTGAGTCCTTTACAATTTATTTCACCAGGAATTATCTCTTGTCTTTGCATTAGAAAACCAACTCATCTAATCTCATTCTGAGTCTGGCTCTGCTGTAGGTGGTGAAAGAATTTATATCACTCTCGGTGTATAGCAGAGATGTAGCACCCAGCGACGACACAGAGTTCTCGTTGTCAGTATTTATTTTTGAAGTTTAAGCAAACAAAGGTGCAGTTTACTTAAATAACTTTCACATTTGGTGAATAATGGGTGTGGGAAAAAACAAAAAAATAAATGTATGTGAAAACAATAACTCTTACTGTAATATTTTAATATCTGACCATGTAGTTTTTGTTGTGGTTAAAAGAAAACTCTCCCAGTTGCTACATCTGACCAATAAAGAAAACAAGATGTATTCCTAGCTGCCAGCTTTGATTATATTTGCTTAAAGCTGCTGTCTTTGCCTCCACACTTTAATTTTTAAGCATTTGTATTTTCAAAAATACTTACAGTTCATAACTTTTTTCATCAAATATCGACTGCACATTTAAATCAAGTGCATAAAAAGCTGAGAGAGCATTATGAGTTTATATGAATGTGACCAAGAGAGACAAAGGAGTTAAAATACTGATCAAACTGTGAACACAGGTCTACTAGTTAATAGTTTGTTTTTTTCATGAAAAACAGCTTAATAGTTGACCTGAGTATTTTTTAAATGATGTCTATGACATGGACACAAATACACAATTAGATATAGAAGTGCAGATAAAGAGTAGGAGTATGGAAAATACAGCAAAGTTCTGATATTCACTTAATATACAGTGAGTCTAAAAGGTAAGAATACACAATAAATCTCAATGGGCAGCAAAAGAGTGCAGAAATTCTAAGGAATGAAACTATAACATTGCTTTCTGTTCAGGTTTCTGGTCGTTGTGATGGATGGGACGATGTACGATTTTATTGCAGATTGCGGTGAAAAACACTCACAAGAAGTTGATTGTGGTGAATTTCTGTTGTCAGTATAATTGTGAATATTGTTACCAGCAGCACCCAAAGAGACTGCCGGTCTCAACAACAATAATAGACAATAAAAGAGACTCTGGAAAAACAGGCTGCATATGTACCGCAACGCAAAAGATCCAACACAATGTCACTCCCAACTGGTCAAGTAGTGACGGTTTGTCAGTGGCCCACGGTGTCAGACACCTATGCACAGACGCACCCTTTAGCAGTGATATGAGATAACATTTTTGACGCTCCAAGCAAAAGCCGATGTATAAAGAACAAGAAAGTCCGGATAGGATGGGTGGAAGTTGAGGCCAGTGGCCCTACATGTCAAACTATGATGATCTAGGTACCCCTCCAGCGTCAGGTTAGCACTCTCAGGGACAGCATATCAATTTACCTTTGTTACATATATTGTCTTTTCAAAATAAACTTATTCCCTTAGGTTCAGGCAACAAAAGCATGTGGTTAGGTTTAGAAAAAAGCATCATTGTATAGCCTATAAAGAGTATGTTTCTAAAGTAACGTCACGTGACATGTCTTGAGCTTAGCATGCTACACATACTAGCATACTACTTTGTTAGTAAAATAACTCGATTGACTTCTGGTTTCACACGGGAGAAGAACAGCAGTCTCTTGGGCGTAAGTCTGGAGTTTGTTTGACCAAGATCTTTATCAATCATTGGCATATTTTATACTGAAAGATATGATGCCATTTTCACTAAAAAAGATGTTCACTAAAAAAGACGTGTGTCCACTCTGTGATGCAATAAAAATACTTGTGTCTTAGATATAAGGTCAGGTTATTACAGTATGTTTTAGTTCCCTTTTAAGTGTTTTCAGCATATGTTGATTATTATCAGGATAATGTCGTGCATCTCATTATTTTGGCCGTCATGACTCGACATTTTCATACTTTTATTTTCAAGTTTTTATCCCCCACCTCCATCCTTTCCTCCATATGCTCCATGTTGTTGCTCACAGTGTGATGGGTGTAGTTGCAAACTTTGATAACACAAGTGATAGTTGTTATCCGCATAACCTTACAACACCACAAGTTTTAGCATGTGGGCTCAGATGTTACCTTCACTGCAAACAAAACGATAATTTAAACAAAAATTACTATTCACTGAGTGCAGGAGCAGTTGCCCACATTTGCTTGACTGATTGGAAGATGGTTTTGAGACTTTGCCCCTCCATCTCCTCTATCATCCCATTAATTGGCGCAATCAATTGGTCGCTCTCATTGAGGAGACACGGGGGCCCTCTGCAGCAGGTGTTGCTGGTTTTACAGCCGGTGATTTGGAACGCCGGTGGTGTGGAAGGCGACAGTGTTTTTGCATGCGGGTCCTGGCGGTGGAGCGAGACGGTGGCGTCGATCAATAGTGTCTCCTGGTGACCGATCACAGCGGATCAATCAGTGACACAGGATCAGTGACTGGCTGAAATGTCACCAGCTCCATAATTAAGACCTTCATTAAGCCACAGTTAACAGAGTGTCACTCTGTTGCTCTCACCTCGACTCCTCGCCGACATCACCCTCCCCTTTCATCCTCCTCCTCTTCACACACATCCCCCACCTCCATCCTTTCCTCCATATGCTCCTTCCCTTCCCCTCAATCCCTCTCAATCCCAACCTTCTCCCTTTTGCCCTCTCATTCTTTTCTTTATTTCAGTCAATACCTCTTTTCACTGCGCTCTATACGTTTGAAAGACAAGGCACCAAAGCTCTTATGCGCACACAATTTCATATAGGGGGTTTTGTTAAATAGTGAGGAGGATAATAATTGTGGAGAAGTAAAGAAAAAAAATGGCATTTCAGCAGCTTGTCTTTTGATGAATTATGAAAAGGTCGCCTAATCCCTCTCTGTGTGCTCTCTTTTCTCTGTCATTCTTTTATTTGTTTTTTTTTTTCCCCCAGATATTATTCCGTCTTTCTAACCCTGTATACCCTCATCTCTGTCTCTCTGTCAGGCTCAGAATCTCTCACTATTCTGCTGCTGCGTGCTCCTGTAATCCAGATTAGCCGGCGAGTGTTCTTAATCTTATCACTTCCCCAATCCCGCGTGGGTGTGTGCTTTTCCTGGTTTTGTGTGATAGGGGGAGAGGGAACGATAGACGGCAGGATTAGAGCAGATTCTGAGAGAGACTCGCAGAGAGAGACTGTGCGACACTGTGAATGTAACGTCACACATATCGGTGTCAGCCGTGGTCTGCTGGAGTGGAGTTGGCAGAAATTAGAAGTTAGTGTGGGATCGTAGGAGGCTGGAGCGCAAGCCATGCTCACCAACATCCATACATGCACGCATATGTTAGGTCATATTAAAGCATTAATAGCCTTTCTTGACGGGTTACATGAAGTCAGTACACATGACCCTCATCTGTTGCAGTTTGCAAAACAGCAGTGGCCTCATTTTTCTTAAGTGCCAGCATATATAAATTCCCTTCATTTAATTCTCCCTGTTTTCTTGTGTTGATGATCACTACCCCTGTTGTATATTTAAAACTGACCATGCCATGTGGCCTCTGCCTTTCCAGATGAACCGTCCGATCCAAGTGAAGCCGGCGGACAGCGAGAGCAGAGGGGGTAAGAAACACCTGTCCCCATGCAGAAACACAACATCTGTTCAAACAACACCTCCACTGACACATGATCAATAACGTCCATCTTAACAAGCCATTTATTCTTGCATCCAAACTTAAGCACTTTTTTTCTTGCAAGTGAAATGTAATGTTTTTGAGTACAGGGACAGTTCACCCCAAAATCAGAAAGACATATTTTTCCCTTTACCTGTAGTGCTTTTTGTCAGTCTAGATTGTTTTGGTGTGAGTTGCCGAGAGTTGGCTGCAGAGACGTCTGCTTTCTCTCTGATATCGTGGAGCTAGATGGTACTCAGTATGTCATGCTCAAAGCTCCAAAGACAAACTCAGCAGCAATGTCTCTTTCCAGAAATCATGACCCGCTTAGTCAAGATAATCCACAGACATTGCTGTGAGCAGTTTTATGTAGGAACTATTTTCTTTCTACCGAACTACATCCGCCAACTGTATCATCTTGCAGAAGGAAGCATGCATCTACTCATGGATGAGAGGCTCGTGCTTTTGACAGTGCGAGATGTATATATTAATGTCGTCCTCATAGGCTGAGCTGTAACATTAGCTAGCTAACAGGTGCTAGGTTAGCTAGCAGTACATATACACTTCCGTCTGTTGTCGGGTGTAGTTTGTTGGAAAGGAAACAGCTCCTACATGAAACTGCTCACAACAGGGTCTGTGGATTATCTTGAGTAACCAAGCCATGATTTCTGGAAAGAGACATTTCTGTTGAGTTTTTTAGATGTATTTTTTTGGCGCTTTGAGCACCACAAGCTGAGTGCCATCTAGTTCCATTATATTAGAGAGAAGACACTGACACTGTCCCTTTAAAATGACACCACCAGAATCAAGACAATATCAGTTGATGGTTTAGATACAATTTTTTTTTTACAACAATTTACTTAAGAAATATGCAACATTTTATCATCCCTCAAAACTATGATTCAAGATTCAGTATCAGATTCAAATGACCTGTTAAAATGTACGTTATGTTGCTGTCAAACTGCACCTGTACACCACTGTGCACAGCCTTAACAACTTCAGAGCTACATGCTTAAACTACCACAAGTGTGTTACACTGGTGGATCTGACCTGACAAAGGCCAGTGAAGATCCTTCCACAGAAACAATCCCATTAATCAGTCACTTAAACCACAGCTCATTTTCATTCACTTCCCAACATTTGTGAGCATACTGCTAAGAGATTTAAAGCATCATGTCTTTGGATATTTTGTTCTCATTTACTACAGTTCTTGTACTATACATTATTGTTGCCCGTTTCCAAAGCGTACCATTGTTTCATGTCAGCTGTTGGTTTCAGTAAGGAGTGAAACTTGCTTGAGATACAGTAGTCACTCCATCTTACGTGCACACATTCACAGAAGACATATTTACACGTCGCAGGAGGAAAAGCAGAGGTCTAAATAATAAAATTAATGACAGCTGAATTCCATTTATCTGCTTGAGATTCAGGGTCCTGGTACTGTGCACACTGGCTCACAGTCACGCTGTCATGACTTAGTGGGACACTTGAATTGAAAAAAAAAGCCACTGTTAATATTTTTAGTAACACCTGTGCTTTTCCTTCCATGACAAAACAAAACATCTGCTGTGAGAGGCCTATTGAACTTCACCTAATCCGCTCATTTTCACAACTTTTCAACATTTTGAACACTTCTGTTTGTTGTTATCGACCATCTCTCAGTTCATACTCAAGTTTCAGGCCATTAGTTTCCTTTAATTTCAGTTTTGTATGATAGTGAGCATGTAGACACTTGGATTTTACTAGATGTGTCACATCACAGTCAACATTATATTAGGTTTTATGCTTGTGTTTGAGTCTCTTACATGTTTTTTTTTTTTTAGATTATAGCTTGTGAATTTAAAGCAGGCAGCTCTCAGACTTTTCTAATCAAACCATATTGTCAACCACAATATAATAACAGTAATTGTATAGTAACAATCACATAAATGCAGTGGTAAAAGAAGTATTGCATTTTTTTACTTAAAGGTCCAGTGTGTAGGATTTACAGGCATCTATGGTCAGAAATGGAATATAATGTTTTTAACTATGTCTTCAGTAGTTTACAATCACCTGAAAATAGAAAATATATTTTTTAATTACCTTTGAATAAGCTGTTTTATCTACATTTGACACCTTTGTCCTCCAGAATAGACCAACCAAACTCTGGCCCCATAGGGCCAGTCACGGGTTTGTGTTTTTGCGTCACCTACTGTAGTTCTTCAATCTTTAAATTCACCACACAATGCCACTAAAATTGACAAACTGGATCTTTAAATGTAAAAGTCCTGCATTCATAACGTTACTTAAGTAAAAGTAAAAAATTAATCAGCATTGAAAAAATACTTGAGGTACTAAAAGTAAAAATACCCATTATGCAAAATGGCCCATTTTAAAATAATATATATATTATATTATTAGACAATAATTACAATGCATAAATGTCTTCATCACTTTAATGTAGCTGGTAAAGGTAGAGCAAATTTTAATTGATTAATTAACTACTGGGAATCTTAACCTACAGTCCTATGTCATAGTTTGTGACTTAAATAATATTTTGCATTTATGATCTGAATCTGCAAACTAAGTAGTAGCTAAAGTTGTCAAATAAATGTGCAGCAAAAACTATATTTGCCTCCATAATGTAATAGAGTAGAAATATTAAGTGGCAGAAAATGGAAATGCAAGCACCTCAAAATTGTACTTAAGCATTGTACTTGAGTAAATATACTTAGTTACATTCCACCTCGGCATAAATGTAATAAAACAACAGAATATGTGACTGATTCTGTCTCGTAACCCTTAAGTCTCCTAACAGTTGATTTTCACACCAAACCAAAATGAATGTTAAAGAAATGGCAGTGTGAATGTTTGGAAAACTGAAGGCAACGATCTGTAAATCCATCGGCATGCTCTGGCGAATATTCTGCTGGAATGCAACGTGCATGTGATTTGTAGTGAATGGGCTAAAACATGCAGAAACACTGGTCTGATCCTTCACAGACGGGGACAGACGGAGCAGCTTCTCTGACAACACAGAGGGTGACAAACATTTGAGTCACCGCCAGATGCTGTTTGTTTGTTGTGATGTTCATGTTACTGCACTCTGGTGGCGCTTTGAAGCATCGCAGGCTGATCCCTCCTGCTCTGTGGCTGCTTATCACACTGTTGTTGTCTTTTATTATTCATGCATGTACAGTGACATGGCACTTCTTCCTTTTTCCCCCTTTTCTCACTGCCTGTATCATCTGTCCCATAAAACATCGACTCCCTCTTCTTCCCTCTGTGACCTCACTCACATTATCCACACATTATCCTGTTTTCTCCCCTCTCCCATCTCGGCAATCTCCTTCCCCTTAGAAGACAGGAAGCTGTTTGTGGGTATGCTGGGAAAACAGCAGACGGACTCCGATGTGAGAAAGATGTTCGAGCCGTTTGGCAGCATAGAGGAGTGCACGGTGCTCCGTGGGCCTGACGGTACCAGCAAAGGTAACGTTTACTCATGACAGAGAAACACATAGTCTTCATAAGGGACTGTTCTTTATTTATCAGAGGAGGGAGGTGGCTGGTGTGTGTGTGTGTGTGTGTGTTTTTTTGCCCCTAGCTCCAAATATTTTTCCCTGAGCGTCTCTGAGGGACTGGCAGAAAATGTGTGTCACCCCCTTTCACCATAAATTCCATTTTTAAAACTTACCCTGAGATGTTTTTGAGTTAAAGTTGAAGACGAAATCCTGGAGTTGAAAAAAAAGCCACTTTTGTTGTGCATGCAAACGATTTCTTTTTGGCCAAATTTTAAATGAGACGTAGAATAAAGTGATTTTGATAAAATATCATTATTTTAAGCAAGTGTTCCTTGCAAATGATGTGTTCAAGGAGCATCAGAAATGTGAAAATTCAACAATAATTTCAGTTTTTACAGTTGTTGGCTGTGATAATTTGTTAAATTTTGATGATTTTTAAGGATAACATGCCTTCAAAATCAATTTTGAAGACATGTTTTCTTCAAAAAGCTGCAGTAAAACAAATACAAAATACAACCATTTAAAGTTTAAGCAAAAAATCCAAATAATTGCTGGCTTCGTGCTTCTTAAAAAAGAGATTAAGGCAGATTAATCAGTTGCAGCCCTACTCTAATATGAAATAATTACAGATAGAGTCCAGATCTTGACTGTAAAAATGGCACTGACTTTAACTGTAACTGTATTTTAATCCAGCCCTGAGAATTAAGCCTCCAGCACTTCACCGTCACGTGAATGTAAATGATTGTTGTCACTAACAACAAAGCTGATGATATTTGCCATGTAAATCAAAGTCCGGCGACAGTTCAAACACAGATGCGAGATTTTTTCTGTGTTTGCTGCATGAGGCATGACTAATGGTGCAATAGGTTTTATGGGTCATGGCTAATGATGCGTTTGGTGGTTTACGGACTGTGATTGATGAAGCAATGAATGTTTTGTGGACCATGTTTAATGATGCCACGGTAACTGATGAAGCGCTGGATGTAAGAAGGCTCCTAATGTATTTTTAAAGGGAAGTAGTTACTGTATGCTGTGTGTGTGTGTGTGTGTGTGTGAGGCTACGTTTAATAGTGTGTCATTTCATGTAGGGTGTGCATTTGTGAAGTACCAGAGTAACGCAGAGGCCCAGGCCGCCATCAACGCTCTGCATGGGAGTCGTACTTTACCAGTGAGTCCCCCCCTACACACACACACACACACATACACACACACACACGCATGCACAGAAATACAAGGTCACACACACATACAGTTTACACACTTTTAGATGTTCCAAATCCAGTCATTTAGACACTCAACATGGTGACTCAGCTAATAGTTGCCACTTCTCGTTTCTGTACCCCTCCTCCACACACACACACACACACACACACACACACACACACACACACACACACACACACACAGGTCGACTAAATTACAGTTATATCCAACTGTATTTGAAAACTAGACATTTAACACAGTTAAAACACTTTTAAAAGAGTAAACTCCATATTTTAAGTCAGAGAAGAAATGACTTGACATGTTGTGATTACATGATCTTGGAGCCATTACACTGCCAGGATGGGGAGATGTTGAGAGTTTTGTCTATGTGAAAAGTGTCAGACAGATGCAGTTTCCTCCGCAGGGCGCCTCGTCCAGCCTGGTGGTGAAGTTTGCCGATTCAGAGAAGGAGCGAGGGCTTCGGCGGATGCAGCAGGTGGCCTCTCAACTGGGGGTCATCAGTCCCATGACCCTGCACCTCGGGGCCTACAATGCCTACACACAGGCCGTGAGTAACACCAACACACAGACATAGACACATTTCTTCAGAAACACACATTGAGTGTCTCTCAGAGGTCCATATATATATATATATATATATATATATTCACAATGAAACACAGAGCAAATAAGGTTATGTTTTATGTCCTTTGTGCCCACTGATGGTCTGTGAAGATCAGTTACAATATTTGTGATTGGTCGACAATATAAAAACAGTTGGCTGTGGAAAAAAAGGTTGGGAAGCTCCAACTTTACGGATATTTTACTCAGAGAAATAATTCACTGGCAAAATGACCATTTGTATCAATTCCTCGCCGCATGTTCCTGAAAAAAAAAGAATCCAAAAAAGCCGAACATTCTTCATGAAGTGAAGTCATAGGAGATCACATTTAACAACAGCAAAACTACACCAAAGCATCAGTTTACAATATAAAAATATGCAAGAAATGTCTTCAGTTTTAGTGTTTGTCAATTTGGTCAAATTTGTCAAGGCAACAAGCACGAGAAGGCATTTGTGCATCTGTTTACTAAATCTGGGATGTCTACATGACTGAGAGTCAGTTGCTCTCACAAAGTGTTATAACTTGTATTGTAATACCTGTTCTGAACTTATTAAATTGTGACCCTGACAAATAGCCCCTGTGTGATAATAAAAGAAAATAAAACTAATCATGAAACTAATAAAAACAAAACATTTAAAGAAGATAAAAACTAAATTAAAACAAGCAAACACCCTGAAACTAACTGCAACTGAACTGAACTGAATTGAAAACAAAAACAAAAAATGAAATAACAATAAAAAATAATGAAAAAAAACCACGATAATTCTGAACTGGATAAACAAGACTTGGATTATAGCGCACGATTTGTGTGAGAGCTTTAAACAGATGTTTTGACATAGTTTTGCTGTAAATGTGAGCCTCAATGACCTTTTTTGGATTTTCTGTTCATTGTAATGAACAGAAAAACAATGTTTTATTTTATGAATTAAAGGTAACACCCATGAGTAACTGATATGCTAATAGTTATTTTGTGGGTGAAGTATTCCAGTCAAAGCTGATGTTACAAAAAGTGAAAAATATTTGACTCGAAATCTACAAAGCGTTCTGGCAATCAAACCTTACTCAATGTGTCCCATGTGATTCTAGTAGAAGAGTTGTAATGTCATACAAGATGATTTTAACAGGAAAAACTGCAGTTTACAATGTAGAGTAAAGCCACATTACAGCTCTCACTGTTGATTGACCGTTTACTGCAAATGGCTTCAGATTTGGCTCATTTACAGTCGTTCACTTTGTGATGTTTAAGGAGGCCTGACAACATGTTTTAGCCATAATGGGCGTATTGATTTATCGTGATGTTCTGCTCTTCAGTAAAAAGTTAAACTAAAACCCAAAATGAAATTGCTTTCTGAAAAAGGTCATTTTCTGTGCAGGTGCATTTAAAACAACACGAAAGCAGAGGCAGGATTTAATACGATCATTCCGCCCTCACGGCGCAGACACAGAGCTCACTACGTCATGTAGAGAACAATTATAACCTGATCTGGCCGGAGTGACTGATTATGAAGATCATGAAACGTCTGGGCAGGTCTGCACAAACAGAGCGAGTCACCAAGGACAGCTGGTCGGTCTGTTCTGTTGCAACGTGCAGAGATGTGGCCTTCAAATATATTGACTCCTGACTGAGGTTCAGACCTGAGATGCTGCGGTTATTTCAAACATGCTCGATTTTGATGTTTTGTGTCTAGTTAATAATGGAAATCTTAACAATATGTGACAATTGTAATCTACAAAAATTACTCACTAAATGTCTTGTGTTGAGCATTTTCAATTGTCTCCTATTTTAGGTTAGATTACTCTCAAACTTGGCACACAAAAACACAGACAGATCCCTCTAAACACACTCCAAACACCAAATATCTTGACTCCCTCTCTCCCCTCCTCTCTGTTTCTCTCTCTGTCCTCCAGTTGATGCAGCAGCAGGCCCTGGTGGCGCAGTCGGCCTACCTCTCTCCTGTTGCCACGGTGGCAGCGGTTCAGATGCAGCAGCTCGCCGCCCTCAACCCCAGCAGCATTATTGCCACGCCGATCGCATCCATCACCCCCTCCTCAGGTAATGAGAGGCAGAGATGTCTGGCCCCGGCCAGCCTTGATTAGATTTCTGTTTGAAATATGAGGACAGATACACAAGGAGAGCTGGACCTAAGAGGACAAAATAACAAACATCTATTTTGTAGGGTTTTTTTTCTTTTTCAGTCTGTCATGATGTTAGCCATGTTAGCTTTAGTAAAATGGTGAGTGAGCTAGAGCACCTTCACCCTGTATGTACTTGTTCAGTTTGTATTATAGCCATGTTGACACTGTAAAAAAATCAGTATTCAATGTAGAATTGTGTTAAACACACTTAAGCAGCAACTTTAACTAATGAAACTGTAAACAGCAAATGTAGACATTCATGTCTCCCTCAGGATCAGTTGTAATAACTTTGGTGATCCCTTGGCTAATTAATCTAGTGCTACCATCAGGCCAAAAAAAATTTAATGTGTCCAATACTTTGATTCATGACCAACATTTATCAGCTGTAGCTGTTTTTTGTGTTTAGTGCTAATTAGCAAATGTTAGTATGTTAAACTAAGATGATTATCATGGTAAACGTTACCTGCTTAAAGGTGCCCTGTGGAGTCGTTGTATTTACAGTGAATGATATTCACCAAAATGCACTCTGTGTGTCCTCGAGGTCTCACAAATGCATTTCCTCTCTCGTGAAACATTTGCAAAAGCTGTTGTTTTTAAAACGTATTTTAAATCCTGCATTGTTTACATCCATGTTTACTAGCTTGCACTCCTCAGACCTGGACACATGCCATGTTATTAGTGCCCTCAAATCCACTGTTGTTAATGTAGATGTGTGGAAGGTGCACTCAAAGCGACACAGTCTTGGTGGACTAGCGTTCTCAAGCACCTGTGCTTCAGTATGTGTCAGCTGCGCCCGGAGATGAACATACCCACACTGCATGATGACCCCCTCATGTGCCGAGGAACAACCAGCACAGCTACAGATACATATTTCTTCCGTAAATATCAGTCCACAGTAAATATGGAGGAGTTGATCATTTTAGTGCAGGGCTACTCAGAGCTTTCACGGTCTGTCTTACAGAAAATATTTTAAGACACACTTGGGTTAGCGGGTTATGGTCGCTAAGCAAGACAGGTGCAACCTCCCTTTGCACCCTTGAAAGTTGGCACAACAGTAGAATTACATCCACTACGTGATGCCATCAGGCCCAAAAAGGCTTTTTCCCATAGACTTACATGAGACAACTGTAAATCAGTGGGTGCTGCTTTTTGGATGTCTCAACTCCTGCGAAATGACTCGTTTCAATATCAGGATTTGATCAACTCAGTCTGATAACATTTGGAAAGTCTAGAAGAGCCACATTGTATTCCCATTCAAGTTAGCAGAGTGCTAAAAAGGAAGTAGCCAGCTCAGCCGGCAGAGATCTCTAGTGCGCCTGCTCTACAAGTAATTTTATATTTTTATTTTTTATTTTGCGCCACTGAGCAACTTTTATAGAAATGAACAGGGTCCTTCCTCCAACACTGTATCCAGTTCTCTTTATACATCCATGGGTAAAAGATGCAGCATGTATCCTTGGCTGTTTTCATCTTCCCTGGCTTTGTAGGCACATTGCTTTGTTTCTTTGCACACTACAGCCACCTGGAGGTCGGTGGAATAGTGTGAAACTGTTGGCAGAACTGTGTATCACTGTCCCCACGTGCATCAGAAAAAATGTTCCGTAGCACTACTAAAGGTCAGAAACTCCACAGGGTACCTTTAACATCAGCACATTTGCTTTGTCATTGTGAGCATATTAGCATCCTGATGTTAGCATTTAGCTCAAAGCACGACTGTGCCAAAGACCAATCAATCATATAAAAGTGAAATCAAATAATTTTCTTATTATTGAAAGTCTTCTCTTTTCTTTGTCTCGTTCTAAATCCTGTATTCATGTTGTCGATTGAATTCATTTGAGTAAAAACAAATGCCTTAAACACGTCTCCAGGTACCAGCACTCCACCCTCCATCTCAGCCACACCTGTTCCTGCTCTGCCTCCACCAATCGCAGTGAACAGCTACGCCTCTGTGCCAGCTCCACCCAACGGCCAATCAGCAACTGAGGCCCTGTACACCAATGGGGTTCATGCCTATCAAGGTACGGCCACAACGTCCCTCCCAGCAGCTACACTGGAAAGTAAAGAATAACTGCTGTCATAAAGTATTCCTCCACAGATTCACAGGCTTCCTGTTTTGATGTGCAACTGTGAGAGCCTAATCAAGAGGAAATGAAATTAAAGCACTGAATGTTATTTGGAGCGTGCTGATGTGCCCCAAATAGCATTCAGAATTTTTTTCTTTTGGTGTGCATATAGCAGTTGGTGACGATGTGTTTACTTCTCTACAGCTCAGAGTCCTGTCCTGGATCCCCTGCAGCAAGCTTATACAGGCATGCAGCACTATACAGGTGAGCCTCACTGTGTCCTAAGCTGTATATATTGTTTGAAGTGTCACTGTTTGTTGAAGACAAACAAGGACATAAAAATAATCTCACCAGTGTACATAACATTTGACCACTGCATGTCAGATTTTTGCAGTTTCAGTTCTTAGAAATAACCCTCCAGTCCGTGTAACCAGCATGCAAAACAGTTTTATGTAACATAATGGGATGCAGCTACATTACCTTTGCACTCCCCGACTCCCCAACACTGCATGTGCAAAGTAGCAATTTACACCCAAAGTCAAAACATGCACATATATTACAAAACGTAAATACTTGCAGCTCTATAGGATGAGTCATACAGCTCCAACTAAATGCAAAGTATCTCCCGGTTTTAGCAAATCTGTAGGTGGGAGTGTGGCTCTGTCAGATGTTGTTTTGAGGAGAAAAACTGATTAGTTTGCAGTCACACTCTCTTCTGCCTCACTGCTGCTCCCTGCTCACCTGTTCCTCCTCCCCTTCAGCCACCTACCCTGCTGCCTACGGCCTGGTGGGACAGCCATTCCCCCACCAGCCGACACTGGTGGCTCAGCAGCCGCAGCAACCACAGCAGCTGCAGCAACGAGAAGGTAAACTCAAAGTACTGTGCACAAAAGTGGAATAATCATATCTGAAAGGAACATTCCAGTGGTTCCACATGTTTAAGCCCATTTACCGCAAATCACACACACTTACTTTACATCACAGATAACATTATTGCCATTCTAGGTGTGTGTTTTCATTCATTTCTGTATGGAAATGTGTCAGCAGAGTTTTACAACTTGAATTAAATCATTTATCACTTTCCAGATAAAGTCTGCATTCATTTTGTCAAAAGCAGGGCTGCAACTAATGATTATTTCTATTACTGACCAATCTGTGCAGCATTTCTTCATGTATTTGATTATTGTTTAGTCTATAAACTGTATGAAAATTTCAGAATATGTCCACCACTATTTCCCAGAGCCCAAAATGACATCTTCAGATCTCTTGTTTTGTCTGATCAAGGGTCCAAAAATTAATTTACAATGATATAAAACACCCCTAAAGCTCATTAATTAGTGTCGGTATGCAGATTTTGTTACCTTCAGACTGCTAAGCTAAACTAACTCGCTGCTGGCTGTAGATTAGGGCTTCAACTAAGTTATTTTTATTATCGATTTATCTGCTGAATATTTTCACGATTAATCAATGAAAGCTGTAGTTGTTTACTTTTATTTAAAAATAACTTTTTTTCATATTTGCTGAAACTGCCACTATATGTCAGTAACACAAACCCTACTCCTGTAAATACTAGTCTTCATAGGTTTTCTTTTAGGCCCTTTACTAGATTTGAAGTGCTCAGTGCTCTTTATAGTCTTGATCCTAGGCAGTCTACAGGGGCTGATAATTTGAACCCTCGACTTCTGACACTAGCTGCACCTTTTATCGTTGACGTCTTGTTGCACATTTTTAATCTGACTCTTTTAACTGATTGTATTCCTAATATATGGAAAACAGCATTTGTAACTCCTCTGCACAAAGGTGGCCCCTCAAATGAACTGAATAATTACCGCCCAATTTCAAAACTACCCTGCTTGGCGAAACTATTAGAACGTCTGATAAGCAACCAAATTAGATCTTTTTTATCTGAACATGAAGTTTTAAACATCTATCAGTCTGGTTTTAGACCTGGGCATAGCACTGTGTCAGCAATTGCTAAGGTTATGAACGATATCGCTCAAGCACTAGACAGTAAACTTGATTGTGTTGCCCTTTTTATTGACCTTTCTAAGGCCTTTGACTCGGTTGACCATACTATCCTTCTTGAGCGTCTGCATAATATTGGGCTTGATTACAAGTCATGTAAATGGGTTGAGAATTATTTATCTGGTAGATCACAAGCTGTGATTAGTGATGGTTTCACATCGGAATTCTTGAATATATACAAAGGGGTTCCGCAGGGTTCTGTTTTAGGACCTCTGTTATTTTCTATTTATATCAATGATTTTAATTGTGGTATCAAAAATAGCTCAATTCATCTTTACGCTGATGATTCAATCATATATTCTTTTGCTCCCTCTGTTGAAATAGCTCTGAGTAATTTACAAGATGACTTCTGTTGTATCCAAAGCACTCTGACTGATCTTAAATTGGTTTTAAATCCAGGAAAATCAAAGTACATGATTTTCACAAAAAAACGCACTGCTGACTTAAATAAGATCAGCCTTGCTACTGCTGATGGGACTCCCTTGGAAAGGGTTTCCTGTTATAAGTACTTGGGTATCTGGATCGATGACAAATTGTCTTTTAATTTACATGTTGCAGAACTTTTAAAGAAGCTGAAGCCTTTATTGGCATTCTTTTATAGAAATAAATCCTGTCTACCTCAGCACTGTAGAAAGCAATTAGTACTTGCTACCTTTTTATCGGTTTTAGATTATGGTGATATTATTTATATGCATGCTTCTCCCTCTATTCTTAAACCACTTGACACAATTTATCATTCTGCTATTAGATTTATTACTGGCGATGGGTTCATGACCCATCACTGCCAACTCTATCAGAATGTAGGCTGGACTTCCCTGGCTCTGAGAAGGGAGCAACACTGTATATTGTTTATCTATAAGGCATTGCTTAAAAAACTTCCTCTCTATTTATTGAGCTTACTGAGTTTTCGATCTTTTAACTACCCCACTCGTGCACAAAACTCACTGGCTCTTAATATCCCAACTGTTAGAACGGAGGTAGGAAAAATTGCTTTTGGTTATTTCGCTCCTCTTAAATGGAATAATCTGCTGTCTCAGCTTCAGTTGGATACATTGATTCCTTTTAATCATTTTAAACGCATTCTTATTGACCTCATGCTTTCTGAATGTACATGTACTTGTTGATTTCATTATATGCTTCTGTTGTGTGTATATTATTGTTATTGATACGTATTGTAATGTGTATTGAATTGTATTTTATTGTACTGTAATCAGGGCGCCATTGGAAATGAGAGCTCGCTCTCAATTGGCCCTCCCTGAATAAATAAAGGTGATAAAATAAATATTCACACAGCACTAAATGAGACAGATAAACCTGCTTGTGCGCTGTGGTCAAACTGTCAAACTAGGCAGTGCTGATTAAATATGGATCAAGATTCTGTAACTGCACTTCTTATTGCTGCCTCAAATGTGCTCAGAAACATATTTTAGTGTACTGTTAAGCTGTAAAAGAAGAACATGTGCTGCAGCAGGTAGGCAGTGCTTGGTACATCGGTCAGAAGTATCCAACATGGCAGCCAGGGTACAAACTTATTCGGTTTCTGAAAACATATGAGGTAAAGTAACAGAATCTTGATTCATATTTGATCAGCGCCGCCTAGTTTGATAGTTTGACTGCAGTTTACGAGCAGTGATTGAGATGACTGACAGCTGTGTTAGAGACTCCTCAGCTCTTATTTGTTTTTCTGGGCACAGCAGTAGATTCTAGCGAATGCCATTAGAGGCATTAGGAAGAGGAGGAGGATTTTTTTTTTTGTATTGATTGACAGTTTCAGCAATTATGATACAGAGTTATTTTCACTACTGTAACTGTGTAATAGCTTCAGCTTCAATTGTTGTTAATTGTCTATATAATGTCAAAAAAATATGAAAAATGGTCACTACAATTTCCTTGAGCCCTAAGTGACGTCTTCAGATTTCTTCTTTTGTTCAACCAACAACCAAAAACCCAAAGACTCTCTATAAACTGTCAAAAATGACAAAGAAAAGCAACAAATTTTCACATTAACGAAACTGGAAGGAGCGAATGTTTAACATTTTTGCTTGAAAAATGACAGAAATGTTTAATCAATTATCAAAGTAGTTGGTAATTTATTTTCTGTCTAATCCATTAATCAACTAATCATTGCAGCTCTACTGTAGACTCATATTTACTGTTCAGACACTTGAGCTGTATCGGTCTAACTCACAGAGGGACAATGAATAAATGCATTTTGCAAAATGGAACTATTCCTTCAAACTGTGTTTAATATTTGATTTTGTGTCATCTGTTCTACTATTCTGCACTTGTTTTAGTTTTTTGTTTTCTTTTTACTTTCCTGACTTGTCAAGTAAAGCATCTCTGGGAATCTATAAATAAATAAAATGTATTATAATTGTTGCATACCGTGTTACTCTCACTGACTCCACAGTGCAGTTTTCACTGAGCCGTCTTGTCTTGTCATGTCATATCCGTGTCGTCGTGTCTCTCCTCTATTTGTGTTCAGGTCCTGAGGGCTGCAACATCTTCATCTACCACCTGCCACAGGAGTTCACCGACTCCGAGATACTGCAGATGTTCCTTCCCTTCGGAAACGTCATCTCTGCAAAGGTCTTTGTCGACCGTGCCACCAACCAGAGTAAATGCTTTGGTGAGTCACTCTGATGGTTGTTGTCATTTTCGCTTTATTTACTTTCACCTTTGTTTTTTTCTCCTAGAAATGAAGCTGCCAGTGTTGAGTGTTTAATTTCTTCATTCTGTCACTTCCCCCTCAGGTTTTGTGAGTTTTGACAACCCATCCAGCGCCCAGACTGCCATCCAGGCCATGAACGGCTTCCAGATCGGCATGAAGAGACTGAAGGTGCAGCTGAAGAGGCCCAAGGATGCCAACAGGCCTTACTGAAGGAGGTGAGTTATTGTATATTGACATACTCAAGGAGACGGGGAGGGCTCGGGGAGGGGATGATAGACAGTTGGAAATGAGTCTGGGAGTTAAAGAGACAGAGTGGATGTAATTTGGGGGCTCAGTACTTAAATGGCTGTCTTTCATGTGGAACTGAAGAAGTCAATAACCCTACAGTAGATTAACTTTAATGAGGTGGCAGCACTCATCAATTTGAAATGCATTGTGTAAAAGTGGCTGCTTCTTTTTCTGCTCAGGGACAGTTTGATTGAGAGGTAGATTTTTCTTCTACTCGGTTCTAATGTTGTGTCTAACCAGTGTTCTGTCGCAGGGTTGAATGCCAACTACTGTTCGTCATTAATTTTTTGTTTTACTTTTTCATTTATTGTTTTTGTGCTGTGCCATATGCCATTTTTCCTGAAAAAAACATCACACCACTCTCAAGACTGTCCCGCCCATACATATATCGTGGAGACGTGCGTCGCTATGGCTACGGTTGCCTAGCAACCGCTAAAACCTCCCCCCCTTCCTTCTCACTGCGTTGTAAGTTAATTGGCCTGTGTTGGTTGCTGTGGCGATATTGCCTGTGATGGTTGCCATTAGCAATTTTTTTTTATTTTGGGCCGTTGCCTTGATTCACCATGCTCAAACTGCATGGCGGGTTACTGTGGCGACCATGAACTGTGTTTGGTGCGTTGTGAGTTTCCTCTTATTATTTTGTCCTGGTTTTTAATCCTTGCAAACACTGATCAATAACTGTCACTTTACCTCAGCATCTGTAAGCAACTGATTATCATGACATGCTGTTTTTTTTTCCTCTAAAAGCTTCAATGCTAAGAGCTAAATTAGCCCTGCTGTCCATCAAATATGGATAAATATATATATTAGAACTTTTTCCTTTTTGGTTTTTGATTAGTTTCCTTTTTGTCTGTCATGATTATCATTCTTACACATTCCCTCTGTTTAGTTGGTTGGTGTGGTAGTTTTCGGTGAGTGCGGGGTTTTTGTTTGGTTGTAACTCAATTCCAAGTGACTTTGTGCCTGAACTTTGTTTGGTTTTTGTGAGACTGGAAATGTACTGAACGTGCCCCTGTAAATGGTTGAAGACATGTGTGTGAATGTCGTGTGTGTGTGAGACAACAAGAAGGTGCGTGCATTTATATCTGTGTGAGTGTTTTGTATTGACTCGATGTGTAAAAATATTCATGTGTAAGTAAATGTGTCAGTGAATGTGTGTGTGTGTGTGTGTGCGTGTGTGCGTGTTGTACCAACTGAGACACTAACCTTACTTTAAAAGGTTTTGGGTAAAGCTGTTTGGTTCCTGTGACACGTGCTGCTGGCTGAGGAACTGCATTCCTCTGTAGGAATTCTGGGACTCCAAAAACATAATAATAATAATAATGACTAAAAAAAAATACTCACAGTATTAAGATAATACAAAAAACACATAATGTGTCTCATGCTCAGGGTATCTGCAGGTCTGAAAAGGTAAGAAATTGATGAAACAAAAATGAAAGCCTCAGATAAAACGTCCCGATAAAACTTTCAGATTTGAAAATGCTTCCAGTTCTACACAAAAAGCACAAAATCAAAACAGTTTGAATCCCTTTAAACCTCTATATAACTAGATATTTATCATCTTTCCACAATAAAGAAAACCTTAAGCAAATCAGTGCATTTTATCTATTAATGAACCCCTTAACATACAGTTTTCCTTGTTTCCCCTTAATGTATCACTTAAGGTTCCATATGATGCTCATTTTATACTTTTTTTTTTGTTTCATAACATGTTGTTCACACACGTTTATGTGCAAAAAAATATATAATTTTTCTCTTACAGTCTGTCTGAACATACCTGTATTCACCCTCTGCCAGTCTCTTTAAACCCCCCAAAGCCCAGTCTTTGACATGACTGTGATGGCGCTGTAGCACACTTTCTATCTTAATAATTGCATTGCTAGGATAAACTTGGGTCCATGTTTACTTCCTGTCAGCTGATGTAAATCACATACACTGCATCCGACACTGCATACTGTGCACTACATACCCAAAATGTGCTCTGTGGTTCAACATACTTTTGTGTACATAATCAGTAACGTGTCCTTTCGGACGCTCTGAGCTGCAGTTACCTCGGCACTGAGGGCCTCCTTGCTGGGTGGAGACATGTAACCAGAGGTGGAAGAAGTACTCAGATCTTTTACTAAAGCAAAAGTAACAATAGTGCAAAAATACCCTTTAACAAGTAAAAGACCGGCATTCAGATCTCACAAGAATTGGCATTAAGATGTACTTAAAGTACCAAATGTGTAAATACTCACTGTGCAGTTAGTGATGCATTAATGTGTCAGTGTTAGAAATGTTGCAGCTGGTAAAGATTGAGCTCATTTCAAATACTTAATTTACTCCTGGCTATATTAATAGATCAATTTACCAGTTGATTTATATTCTGTATTATAATCTAAATAATAAACAATAGGAAAAAGTAACTTCTAACTAATATTTTTAAATAAATATAGTGGAGTAAAAAGTACAGTATTGACTCCCAAACTGTAGTGGAGTGGAAGTATAAATGGGCATAAAATGGAAATACTTAAGTAAAAAACAAGTACTTTAAACTGTACTTAAGTACGGTACCTGAGTAAAGGTACTTAGTTACATTCCACCACTGCGTGCAACTATGGTAACCCATGCCAACCTCAGTTCTAGCGGTAATTTAAAAGTACTTTTATTGTGCCAACATAGCATCCAGGGTTTACATACTGTAATATTTCACCAGAAATAGTATGCAATTCACACACTGTTGATTTCATACTAAAGTATAGACTATAGATCACAAAGTTTGTGTACAGTAGCTTCTGGGTAGAAAACCCAGCATTATGTACATTAAATGAAACAGAGCTGAGCAAACACTGCCTCTATTGCTTAGTTTTTTACCACAAACAAAAAGTGCAAACTAGAAAAATCAATATCAGTTTAAATGTACATTATATTTAGAAGACAGCTGCTGTTAATTCAAAGCCACCAGACTCCACTGACAAATACAGGAATTTTCTGTAGCAGAACACAAGAGTTGCTGCTCTACAAACGCCTCGCTCAGTTAGTGTGGAAGGTAAAGTGGAGCAAATAATCAAATATAGCACACACTTTTTTCAGGTGGCTACAATATTTTTTGCTGCATCCTCATCCACAGCAGTGTCAATACTTTGTCTCTTTGCTGGTAGATTTGATTTATCAGAGCTGCCAGCAAAGCAACATAGTACATCAAATAAGCACAACAGAAAACCAGATAGGTCGGACCATGTTTAATCATGCGTCTTTAAATGTAACAGTAACGGCTGAAAATGACAACAGAAATAAACAAGTTTGCAGATTTCACATATCTTAGCAATTGTAATCAAATGCTAGATGTCTGTCCAGAATAATAAGGTCATAGTTGTGACATCACTTCCTCACGGAAGTCCTGACGGCTCGTTTAAAAGCAGTTTCTGAACAGGAGTGTGTGCATTTCCCAGTGAATTAAGCGGTTTCATACTTTCTCAGTATTTATATAAAACCTCTACCTGCTTTATAATAAAAAATGACATGGAGATCTGATTTTTTTTAACAATATGGGACCTTTAAAGTCATGTAGTATAAATAAATTAAGTTTAATTGATATCAAAGCTGTTTTCTTTCTTTTTTTTATGGCTGCACTATTTGTCAAATTAAAAAAAATCTTACACGTTTCCCTTAAATTCACCCTGACATCTTTGGAAACGTTGGTATCTAAAATCAGAATTATAGTATATAGACAATTAGGTCGGTCCAAAAAAGGTTTGAGGGTTTGTAGTGACTGTTTGTTAAGGGGGTTTTAATAAGACACAGAATATTCACATTTACTGCTCTGATACACAACTGGTGTTAAATTTAGATAAACAGGCTTCACAAAAAGGTCGTAAAGGTCATACACAGATATTTCTGGTACCTGCAGATGCCCTGTTTGCAGCAACCTGCATTACAAATAAATCTGTTGGATGATTTGAATCTACTTACCTCCCTGAGAAGCTACAGTTTGTTGAACGACACGGTTCTGAATATTATTAGAACAAATGCAAAATGATCTCCAACTGTTTTCTAAAAATCTGGAGGTTACAGTTATCCCCACCAGAATTCCTACTGTGCATGTTCTGAATTAATTTGCCTGCCAATAGAGATGACAAACTATTTTCTAAGAACGTGCATACACTTGCAGCAGTATGACTGTCACTATTTGAGTTGCATGGACACTAGTTGATAACTGAGACTCCCCCTGAGGCATCAGTGCAAGCAGTGTGTATTGCAGACACCACTCCACTTCCAAAGTCTTAAATTGATGTGTCTGATGTGTGTGATTTGGTTTAAAATGCTCTGTTCCTTTTTTTTTCTTTTCTCTCTCCTCTTCTTCTTCACCTCCAGGAAAACCTAAGAGTTCAATCAAGAAAAACCACTTGGGATGTCCCAGCCTTTTTTGGTTGTTTGACCAACCGTATAGCACAGGAGCAACACTTCACAAAACGCAGTATCACGTGTATGCGCTTACAGAAACAACAAACAACAGCAGTAATATCAGCAACAAATACATCTACAGAATCCGCATCCGCAATATCTGAAGTGCTCCAGATTTCCTATCATTCCACAGCTGGATTCATTTATATTATGTACATACTCTATTGTCGGCAACAAGATCTACATGTTAAGAAAAAGCATATCACTGATGTTATTCTTCTGAACAGGGTTCTACTGTATAGTGTGATTTGTGGTCATTGGCGTCAACAGAGGGCCAGTCTACAGTTGGAGGCAAAAGAAAATACTATTCTGTATGATTACCATGGGTAATATTGTTATGTAGAGTTAGTTTTATTATTTATACGTAAATTAAAAACATGGGGTGATTAAACTGGAAGAGATTTCCTCTCACTGTACATACCTTGGTTTAAAAATGGAGTTAAAAGACTTCACGAGTTAAGATTCTCTGCTGCCACTACTTTTCAAAATTAACAAAGCGGAAGGAATGGCTGGGAATTTTTCTATCTTGATTTTTTACGTTTAATTTATTTGGTAATCAATTTGATGAGGGCGGGGGAGATGTGACGATTTCTTTTTTAATTTAAGGAAGAAAAAAAAAAGAGGATTCCTGTGGTCTTCAAGACAATGAACACACTTATTATTATAGAGTTTTTAATTACATAAATGTACCTATGGAAGTTAAAAAAAACAAACATAATGTTTCTTTATTTATTCTCTACAATCGCTGTTTTAAAACATATGTCTTTAAAAGAAAATAAAGTACAATTTAGAAAAAACTGTGTTTCACATGCGTCTTTCATCAGCATGATGAATCAAAAATGGCACTTCTTTTGTTTATTTTTTTGTTTTTTTAAACAGGATCACAGAAAAGACAGAGTTTGGGTGTTGGATCATAACTGAGCCATCCAGGGGAGTTTGCTGCTCTCTATAGGCCTAAAGAAGAACTGAGCAAAGTAAAACCTGGCCTACAGCCTTGGCTGCATGTGAACCTGGGGACCAAACTTACAGAGCCCTACAGGAAGTAAATTATAAAAATATTTTTGTGTTTTCATGATGGCTGGGTGAATGAATTGTCATTGTCATGTTGAGTTCAATTACATAACGTGCTTTATAATTACACACAATTATAGGAAGCCATTGATAGTCCCACGTCAGCCATTATTTTCTAATTACACTGCATGTAAAAGTATCCAGGTCAGGTATGAAGATGATGGAAAGGGCTGAGGTGTGTGTTTGTAATCACAGCTGAGGTTTGCAATGAGTCTGTCTTTTACAGCTTTTTGGGTTTGGTCTGATGCGTCCAAACACGCCTTGGCCTCCTCTGGCATGCTTGGAGGTATGAGGTGTGATCAATGCCACACACCACATAGCAGGATGAGGGAAAGAGATGAGCTGTGTTAACGCTGCTGAAGACATGCTATCATAAATTATGTAGGGAAATATTAGGTCCAATATTCTTTTCAATTCATACAAATTATATTATAAAGTTTTATGTTGTTCTGCACCATCTGCTCAATCGACCATTGAATGCCTGCAATCATCATTTCATTCACTCCAACTTCAACTACATAAATTAGCACTAAACTCAGACAAACTAAATGGATGCTGTTCACCAAAGCTACTCGTATTAAATCTTTCAATATTCATTCAGTATGACTACCTTGGTAATCTTAACTTTAACCATACTGACATTTTGACTACTAAATTGAGAACAATATTTGCCTTTCTGTACAGGAACAAGAACTTTTCCCCCTTTTTTACATAATAAAGGAATTGTAGAATCAGTATTTTTTATCTGTTTTGTATTTTGGGGATGTTATATATAGAGAAGCTGGCACCTCTACATTGACATAACTGGATGCTGTCTACCACTCAGCCCTAAGGTTCATAACAGGTGATCCTTACAGCGCCCATCACTGCCATCTTTACCAACGGTCAGTTGGCCACATTTGGCTGTGAAGCAGGAACAGCATTGATATTAAATTATTGCTTTCACCCTATATGTCACCCTTTTAACTCTGAACTCACATAGTCTTGGTAGTCGCTCACAGAATAGGTTGTCACTCCACGCTTCCTTATTCAGAATTAAACTAGGTAATGTGTCATTCTCTTACAGTGCACTTTAATCAGGAAATAATCTGCAAAAGACCTTAAACTTGGACACTCTGCCACCATTACAGCTGTTTAAATGCCGTATTTTAGATTGTGTTTCAATTAGGTGTAAATGCTTTTAACTATACGTCTACACCAGAACATGTTCCTGTATTTTTACTTTTAGGTATCATACATAGCTATTATTGTTTGTTATTTTGATGATTTCAATTCTATTTGAAATATCATGCATACCATGATAGTTCTTTTTGTTTGTTTATTGGTTGTTTTTAATGTCTTTGTTCATGTTCCACATCATTAAAAATGAGGGTCTCCCTCAATTGATTTCCCAAGTCTTAAATAATGGTTTGAAGTTGAATTAATTGAAATTAGCTTGACACATAATCATGACAGCGTAAGGTAAAATACTTAAAGTCCACCTCCATTTTTGTGTTTAAGTCCACTAAAATGTCTGACCTTGACGATACTGACTTGTATCTGTGCAAAGTTTGCCACATTCCCTAAAATCTGAGATTCAAACATATGGCAGGCAAGCTAGAAAAGGTACATAGAAAAAGTACATCCCTAATACAACAGCCAATCACTGCTTAATACAGGAAACACCGGAAAAAACCCTGAAACCTCCAGCATGAACTTGTCTATAGATGTAGATGTTGGGATGGGGTCACAGGGGACACGTCGCTCTTAATAAGAACATAGGCACTGTCCCCCCAGTCGAAACATGAAAGTAGCAGAGGACTTTCACTTTGACAAAATTAAAGACTTATCCACCTTATTCCTAGCCCCCATGATACCTTGCATGAATTATGGGTGCGACTTCCAGTGCCAAGCCAGAACTTGCGTTTTCCAATGGTAACTGTACGGAACGCTAATCCTCTTTTCTGGAGTGATTTGGAAATAAAACACATGAAACACACCACCTGCTACACCTTAGACAGGATAACTTGATATTACCTCTGATATCTCTGACAGCCGTCTCAAAGCATTGGTTGTTTTCCTTCTAAAACAAGTGTGTTAGCGATTAGCTTGCCCTGCTACATTTGCATATTGTTCAATACCAAGTCAGCTTGCGGTAAACATCTACTTCTAATAGACGTTTTATAATTTCTTACAACTCGTAAACAGACACAAAGACATTCGGGAGAACATTCAACATAATTCAGTATTAATTTTAGCTCCATGTGAAGTGAATAAATGTGACGTTTCCCAGCTAATCCTCTGCTTGTCTGCCTTAACAACGCAGTTTACACAATTTTCTACCCGCTGATTTATTAAATTAAAGTTCTACTGAGTGAAACATGATGCTGACTTTAGCAGCAGACCTCAGTTACATCAGGAATATAAAGAAGTATCATCAAACACATTCGCAGCTGAGATGACTAAACACATAATTCAAGGTGTGGTACTAAGTTTATTTTCTTATGCCGGCTGAGAATGCAGTCAGACGGGGACACACAGGGACAGACAGGGATGTCAAGTACTGACGTTGAGTGACGGACCTGTCAGTGTCATTCTTCTGCAAATTCTTATTTAATACTTCTCCGCTCTCCAACTTCTTTGATTTTATTATCTTTATGTAGTTATAAGCATGTGAAAACATAGTGTATACATTATCCACAAAAATACAGTACAAATTACGTCCTGTATTGATTCAGTACAACGTTATTAACGTTGTACAGTACAGGTGGCGACCTATCTTGACCTTTGGTTAGAGAAACAATACCTTTTTGTTCTGGGTGTGTGTTTGATACAGTTGTTGAAGCAACAAATTTAGCTTAGTCTGATTGTTACAAACGTTACAGACGTAGACAGAACAACAGGTACTAGAGCTCCATTTAACATTTAAGAAAATGCTAATTTAACCTTAAAAATATCTGTTAAAATGAAGCAGTATTTGCTAAACTGACGGCAAATTACTTTAAAAAAGAATCATCGTTCACAGCGAGCCACCAAGATTAGCCACTGAGACTAACCATAGACAGTCAATGCGACTAACTACTGCAACTATCTCCCTGGAAGTTTTACCCATATATATTTCTGCAGTAGCACCCTCAGGAATAAGGTGGATATGCCACAAATGCAGAAATGACTCAAATTGTTGCATAGAAATTCACCAGAATGCAGGAAATTAAGTGGTTAATGCTCAAAATCTTCTTGCGGAAAACAGTCAAACTCTCGGTTTCACATGTGTGCCACCTCAGTACTGCGAAGAAACCTACGCCCTTGTACTTGTCAGTTCTGATATGTCTGCTAGTCACCGATTTTGGTGCACATTGGACGCTTCATCCGAGTCTGGGTCTGACTCTCCTGGTAACACTAACGTTAGCCATCTTGATGTGCACTGCTTTTTCACCATTCAACCTAGTCTTGCGTAGCCAGACCTTTCTCCAAACTTTGTTTTAGTACTGTGTCAGCACTGGAGAAAGCAAAAGTGAAACCCAGTGCAAGCAGCAGTGGTGGGTGGGTCGGAGGCCAGATCCATAAGCAGATCTGCTTCCAGCCCCTTCACAGAGCTTTTTAATAAGGGAAAACCATGTTAAACCAAATATTAGTCATAGCAGAGAATTTGAACACACCTTAAAGAGTATTTGGAGAGCGACTTTAAGCACACTTTTCTCTATCAGTTTGGATATGACCACACAACAAAGTCCAGGAAGAACATGAGGGAACCTTCATCTGTTAACAGAATCTTGGGTTGCAGGCTGTTGTTTATTTAACAGTAACGCATTATAGTTAATAAGTGTAGTCCATCACGTTGTAAGTCGACCTTTAAGACATCATAAAGATTAAAGTAATCAAGACAGAACATTATATAGATAGGGCTCAGGGTTGTTTTGACTTTACGTTTGAGGTAAGACGCTACACTGACACAAAACATGCAGTGTACAGGTTAATCTCCTTATTTTCTTACCTTGGTCTTATTTTCTGAAGGTATGGCAGCCTGTCTTTTTAATCTTGGCTGCAGTTAATTAATTACGTAGTCCATCAAGGTTAAGGCACGTTTTATTTGGGCTGCAGCTTTCCAAAAGTGGGCATAGAGGACAGAAAACCAGGATGGTAATGCTGACTGTGTGATCAACATGTGTTCTGTGCCAAATAGAGATCACTGACCTAAACCTAGCGTGCTGAATTATAAACAACAACAACAAGGAAACTTCCTCTGAAAAGGGCCCTGAGGACAGTCAAATCTAACATAATTGAGCCTGGTTCAACATGAGTCCTGATTATGAGCACTGTTGCCTGTCTGAACATGTCCTAAAACAGGCAGTAACTACAGCTAAAACTGTCAAGGCAGAAAACAAACCATACACTAGTCTAAAAAGGAATAGCTCACAAAAATGACACAGTTACTCTCACTTACTTTGCTTTATTTGAATGTACCATATCAGTCCCTGTACTAGACTGTAGTTACTTCTGTAGTGACACTGACAGCAAAATGAAATGTATAAACAGAAATACAAATATGCAATGGTGCAGAGTGCAAAGGGTGCTGCAATAAATATGGAGTTGCATTAATAATTCTATAATCACTACAAGTCCCCAAGTCCTGATGGGAAACTCCACTGACAGTGGTTGAGAACAACTGGGCTAAGAGCCCGAACGACTTCACGTTTCAGACTGACAAACAGCTGCTAGCTAAGCAACCAGACGTTGTGGTGGTTGACAAGGAGCAAAAGTGGGCAGTTATGGTAGATGTGGCAATCCCAGCTGACAGTAACATCAGAAAGAAAGAGCAGGAAAAGACTGAGAAGTACCAGGGGCTGAAGGAACAACCGGAACAGATGTGGAAGGTGAGGTTTAAAGAGGTCCCAGTGGTAATCTGAGCACTGGGGGTTGTGAAACCAAACACTAAATACCATACCTACCACGCCTATATGGTATATAGGCCTCTGGTATATCTGATTACCACTGGCACCACTGTTGCCTTTACGCTCCACATAATTTCTAGCTCCTCTTTCAGCCGTGGTATTTTTCAAGCTTCTCGTGTTCCTTCTTCCTGATGTTGCTGTCAATCGGGATTGCTACATCTATCGCCACTGCCTTCTTCTGTTTCTGTTGATCACAACGATGTCTGGTTGGTTAACCACCTTAGGAGGTATCTTCCATTCTGACTTTGGGACTTACAGCTCATACTCAGTGCAGATGTTCCTGTACACTATCCCAGCCACTTGGTTATGGCGTCCCATGTACACTGTTCCTGCCTGCATCTTACACCCTGCTATTATGTGCTGAAGTGTCTCAGGGGCATCAGGAGCCTGCACCTGGGGTCCTCTCTTGTGTGGTAGACCCCTGCTTCTATTGATCTTGTCCTAAGTCCCTGTTCCTGTGCTGCTATGATTAGTGCTTCTGTGCTGTCTTTCAGTCCAGCCTTTCCAGCCACTGGTAGGATTTCTGGGTGTCGGCTGCTTCTTCAATCTGTTGGTGGTACATGCCGTGCAGGGGCTTGTCCTTCCATGATGGTTCATCCTCCTCTTCTACATTCTCAGGTTTCTGCTGCCTCACCAGTCCTCAGCCCCCCTCACTACGCTTAGTGTATAGCCTCAGGGTGCTGGACTTGGAATGAATCCCTCCATGCATTGTGAGAAGCTTCCATGTTGTGATATCAGTGGTCTCTATCTCCTCCTCTGGCAAGCTAATTATACCAGTTGGGTATCTGATGACTGGCAGGGTGTATGTGTTGATGGTTTATATATGTATATGTATATACACCAATCACTGACAGGTGAAGTGAACAACTTTGATTATTTTGTTCCAGTGCATTGTTTTGCTGGGAAACCTTTGGTTCTGGCATTCATGTGGATACCATCTGACATGTTCCACCCACTCAAACACCGTCGCAGTCCAAGTAACCCCCCCCAGTACTCCCCAATGGCAGTGGCCCCCCAGCAGGATTCTTGTGATGTGCCAGTACCCCGGGTATGCCTCTAATCCAAGATGGGGCCTCCTTGGATCGGACTTGGCTCTGACCTGTCAAGGCATGGACACAAGATCTCTGGGAGTGTCCTGCGGTGTCTGGCACTAGAACGTTGGCGGCAGATCCATTTAGTCCAGTGGGCTGTGAGGTGGGTTAATGGCACGTGCCACAGATGCTCATTCAGTTTGGGATCTGGGGAGTTTGGAGGCCAGGTTGACACTTTGAGGTCTTTTTCACATTCCTTGGGCCATTCCTGAGCAGTGTTTGCAGTGTGGCATGGTGCATTATCCTGCTGGGGGGCCACTGCCACTGGGGAGTACTGTTGTCATGAGGGGGGCTACTTGGTCTGCAACCGTATTTCAGTGGGTGGAACATGTCATGTGGTATCCACATGAATGCCAGAACCAAAGGTTTCCCAGCAGAACAATGCATTGGAACAAAATAATCAAAGTTATCCACTTCACCTGTCAGTGGTTTTAATGTTTTGGCTGATCGGTGTATATGTATACATGGTTGAGTGGAGTGTATGTGGTGCATGTGTAAAGCATTGGAGTAAGAGAAAGTGAAAAGGCAAAAGCCATCAGGGCACATTAAAAAAACAAAAAAACAAGACAAGGTCAAAGTTTGCTTATTTGCACATATGTTATTCTTATTGTTTGCTATTTACGGTAATTGTTTGCTAGCTAAGCTGTGTTGATTTCACATAAACTCTTGTTCCTAGTAATAATAATAATCATAATAAGAAGGTGGGGCGGCTTGCCCAGACCATACTGATAGATATTTGTACTTGACAGATGACCTACTTCACATATAACTACATTTCTACAGGTAGTTTATCTGCTTTTCACACATATCTGACCTGAGTAGCTACTGAAAAAATGTTTTTCCTGGGGTAGGTCATTACAAGGGAGAACCCTGGTTCATTATATTGGTCTGAAAGAGTAAAGCAAACTGTCAGCACACCGGCCCTGGTGGCACTAACCACCCCTCATACAACGTAGAGGCTCACGTCACTTTAAATAGCCTGCCCCCCCTCCTCCGAACATACTACCATAATATCCACTATATCCGACCAATTGAAGTACCCGGCTACACTGACACGAGCCGAGGGAGGCCCACCACTTTGATCAGACGGAAAAGTAAAAAGCTAAACATTTTTACCCGCCTTGGACCAGCTCGAAATCACGACCACAACAAAGAGTTTTGAGCAGAAAGTGCGACACCGTTTGTTTTTTCTTTGAGAATGTGGCGATAAACCTGAGGTTAGAGAGAAGAAGAAAAAAAAGGCGGATTGCGGCTCATTGAACGATCAACAAGTTGAAGTGTGTTTGATGGAGAGAACTACATGAAATCCCCTCCGCCACAACAGGAACAGAGGACGAGCAGCAGCAGTAGAGAGGAGACATTTTAAGACGACGGTACCCGCATACAGCGAAGTGAAGAGAGGTAAGTTGACTGAACCGTTAGCTCCGTAATGGACGTGTCAGTTGAGTCTTGAACGGCTAACTAACTAAGTAACGTTACTTCAGAGCCTCAAATCAGAGACTTCTCCTCAGGCACACACCTTGGGCTGCTATTTTTAGACAGAAACGGGACAGTCATCCTCCCGGGAGGATTTATGTGAAGTTTTAACCGGACTAAACCCACCGAAGTTTGCCGACACTCTCTATTTGAAGCGCTCTCGGATATAACGTTAACGTTAGCCGTTAAAGAAACATCAAAGTTTAGCTAGCTAACAGGCCTTTGCTTGTCCTGATACCGGTGGTGTTTGCTCAGGAACACCGCGATAACAGAAGGTCATGAAAGCATTCAAACCTAACCAACAAAGCTCAGCTGCCGCTCCTGAGGAAATACAGAAGTTGTTTCCAACGGATAAACGGCCATTTATATCGTTTATGGCGCAATTTACGAATGCGCAAAAAAAGTTTTCCAACGTAAACTGGAGATGTCGCCAAGTAAAGCCGCCCGTTGCTTTCTCTTATCACACTTGTATTACAAAACAAGACGTACAAGTGACCCTCTGTATATTGTACACAACGTCTGTTAGCTACTGTGGTGTTGGGAAACTTGTTTCAAAGCTCCATCTCACTGAGTCAGTCTGTCTGTTCCGCTATGTCCGGGAGACTCCCCGCTTGCGCCATGCATGCGCACTCAGCCACTCCCTGCAGTCTGCGAGAGTTTACGCCAACAGCGTAGAGAGCTGCGTGACAGACACAAGCTGCTAAACTTAAACTCATGACACTAACCCTGAAGTTGAACTTAAACAGCGGCCTCTGGCTCCACCAAAGACTGGGGGACACTGACTGTCTGACATTAATCAAGTTAATAGATATGGGTCGTTATTTTGTGTCCTGTAGTCAAATCAGTCTGCTCTGATAACCTTCCAAGGACGTTACAGCCTGCACAGCAGAAGACAGACTCTGTTCCTCAAGGTTTAATTAATCAAAAACACATAAAAATCCATTTCCTCCACTGTTTTACTCATGAATTCCATTGTCATGAGGAGTATTACTGCACCTCATGTGGCTCTGGAGATAATAACCCTGATGATGTCACAGAAGACCTAAAACTTTTAAAGGTGCCCAGACGAGATGTCTTGACATTTTGAAATCTGCATTATCCATGGCCATTTTCTTAATCCAAATCCAAATCCAAATCCATCCAGTCTAAATCCATTTTGCTGGTTCAGTTTTGCAGTACCACCACATGTAGACCAGTGTATTGGTGTTACATTAACATGCCAGGAATGAGTATTGCATCACCCTGTGCCTAAAAGAAAACCCACCATTTAAAGGAATACTTCACCCACAAGTTGAGCATTTCTAATCAGTTAGTCATGCTATGTTACCTTGAATTTTGGGAGAATACTTGTTTTTCTCACATGCCTTCATGGAAAGTGGCAAACATTTTGATTCATAGCAAAACTGTTTAAAAATATCTGCTTATAAACTCTCACACAGCTCGTGCAGTGTAATCCAATTCTCATTTATCCAGTCATATGTTCAGTAGTGCTCAAACTGAACTGAAAGTGAAACTTATCTATGCTCTGTTCGAAGCCAGACTCAAATACTAAGGTTTTTCAGTGATAATGCATGTGTTTGGGAAGTACTGAGCATACTTGAATTTCCCCCCTGGGGGATCAATAAAGTATATCTTATACAACTGGAGCGATTAAACTTGAGCCCTTTTTTAAATAGGAATTGTGCAAATTTGCAGGAAAGCCCAATCAGTCTTCTTTCAGCATTGGCAGTAAACAAAATCGGGGAGTGCAGCAAAATGCCGCCTGCCTACTTTTGTTTAAATACAGAATGCGCCTTTTTTGTGGCAATGGGGGGCGTGAGAAAGTAACAAAACGTGTAGCTCAGCATGTGAGGTAAACAGTGACGTGGGAGGGAAGCTGCGGCTGGTCAGTCCTTCGGTGATTCTCTCATAAGTTGGCCCGTCCTTCACCGTTCCCGTCGGAAACGAAGAGGCCATTAACCGCCTCTTCGTTTGCGAGGGCAAGGAGGGCGCTCAATTCCTTGTCTCCCCAGTTGCTCATCTTTACAGTGTCTGTCAGGTTTGCGTTTCCCTCTTGCTACTAGCTGCTCATTCCTGCTATCAGCTGTTTCCTGTTAGTCCACTGCCAGTGGATCGCGCATGCGGCGTCATCAACAGCTCCTCACACAAGTCATCGACAGCCCCTCTCGTGGCAGAAGGGCGCCTCGTTCTTTTTAAATCAAAAAGGTTCCGCCAATATGTTTACCCCTACACGGCGGAAAAATGGGCACCTCGGATCAACTCGCCAATCCGGCTTTGTGTGTCTAAACACTCGCAGCTTGCCGGCAAAACCACCCAACATTCGCGGAAAATCTGGCTGTGTAAAAGGGGCTTTGGATTATACTGCACAAGTTGAGAAAGAGCTTGTGAAAGGATGATTTGGTATTGTTTTGCTGTTGTTAAATGCTGTCCCCAATCAATCAATAAATCAATGAGGAAGCATACGAGAAAAACAAAGCTTTCTTAACAAATTCAACGTAACTCTGCAGGACGTGCCGATATATAAATAGTCATTTTGTCGGTGAAGTGTTGCTTTAAGCTAAGGGAGTGGTGTCTATAAGAAGCCAGCATTTTGGAGGTGGGGGTTCAGGGTGGGGGTGTCTAATAAAAGATGCTATTGAGTTGCATTATGGGAAGTGTAGGACCTAGGACTAAAAGGATAGTCTGCACAGATTTGACCATTCCTTTTTAAATCTGTCTCCAACTTTTAAAAGTGCACTGCTAAATACCTGGATCATCCCTTTAATTGCGTATAAAAAAAGATAAAAAAAATCTTTTACCTAGGGCTGCAAAGCAAGCACATGAATAAATAAAATTAAAATAATGTGAAAGCATATATGTAGCATACGATCAGCAAGACGATGAGCAACTTTAAGGTCGCGAGAGGACATGCAGAAAAGGGCAAGGATGCCATTCACACAGAGGTTGAAGAGGTAAGAGATGTTAAAGAGAGGGTGAAGCACTTAATTGCAGACAAATGTGAGAACAATTATACACAGGGGTGGACTGTAGAGTAAGGACAGATATGTCTCTAGTACAGTACATCATGTTGCAGAGCTTTGAGGAGTGAAATGGGAATTCACATTAAGATTAAGTGAAGGTGAAGTCACTCTGGTGCCTGTCCAAGAAAACCACTCCTGTTCCCGGACACAAAACCATTTGTGCCGAAGTGGCACAGTGCACTTTGGTCTCTTCAAACACTGTCATGGTGGTGGAAATGTGCATGCACTAGCAGAGTGGCAGCGATGATACCGGATTACATTATATAGTCATGCCAGAGGACAGCTGGAGGATAATATAACAAACCAATTAACACAGACAGCAGTAATAGATACACAAATGCAGTGAGCGCATTCCTGTTGTTGTTTCCAAGTAAAATATCACGAATAAGTGCAAGGTTTGTTATTTTTATCCAAAATGTGATTCATTAAAAACCCAGGCAGGTCTACGCTAAGCTATATATGAAAGTCTACTGGTCTCACATGTAAGTTACACTTCATACTGGATGATCAGTCAACATAGCTCAGCTAACAGAATTAAATGGAAGTTTACTTAAGCTTGCAGCAGTCGCGCCTGCTAAAGTCAACCTGTTCTTCTGCCAACTATTGATCTCCCCCAGATACTAAACTCTTGAGGGAATCGTGAACCAGCAGAAGCAGACATCACACTGTTTAATTCTTTTTTATTTTTACCTGTCACACAAAAACATCCAGGGACTCAGGGACATTTACGCCGTATAACCTGTGCACATGTTACCAGTTTGGGAATCTTTACCTGCTGTCACATGCCATGACAGTGAGCTTCTTCTTCTTTAAAATACGTATTTTGCACATAAGAGGTGGGATGTACACATTTGGCTTTTGCTACCCCAAGGTTGGTTTCCAGTTCCCCGTGTTAGACAGAAAAAAATACCTGAGTGTTCACCCAAATCCCAAAACTCACTCCAAAACTTGCACTCATTAACATATTTTAACACAATACACAGAGAGTCCATTCTCCGTTCTCTGTTTGAAGCAGTCAAAAGACTTAACATGATCTGCGTTCAGCTAAGAAAAACGTTGAGGAGGAGGTGTTTATTTCAGTGACAGTTTAGTGGAATAAAAATAAGAGTTTATGGTAGGTAACTGACACAAGGGGCGACAAACGGGCAGCAGCAGCTTCACTAACATCCCCACACTGATTAACTTTTAAAAGAAAGGAATAAGTTGATATTTCACCACTGTTGTTTCAAGGTGAAGAGATCCCTCTGCTAACAGGCACCCTGAATGAGTTTACTGTGTATTCATAGTAAGCTTATAACAGGTTAAAGTCCACAGGCCTTATTAAGGGATCTGGCAGGAAATGTGTGACAACCTGAATTTTCCTCTTAAATGATTTGCCTCAGAAAGACGCTCATACTTTGACTACAGGAACAAAGGTGCAGTAGTAATATGAGCTCATCTGATGATTAACGTCAGCTGATCCCACATTGCAAAAGTCCACAGGTAGCTTAGTGTTTTATTGAGCAGTCGCCAGTGATTATAGCAACATTATTGGCATCTCAGGTTGTTTGACTGCAGATCCTGTTCCTGGTTCTGCGCTCTAATAACAAAGCAGAAGGTCTGTGAGGCTGTACTAAGGCACTACGGTGCTTTGAACTGAATGATAACGTTTTCTAATTAGCACCAAACCCAAAGTACAGCCGGGGCTGTATGTCATTAATTTTGCAGCTGTTGTGTCAGTAAATAAAGTATGAGTTGTAACCCGAAGATGATGCTCGATGAAAAGACAGGGAATCAAATAAGTGATTAAGATTAATCTTTTGTCCATTCGATTCAGAAGTTGTTCGGTATATTCCAATAAAAAGTGAAATGTCACCCGTAGTGGCGCTATCGTAGATATTTAAAGAGAACTGGATACAGCATTGGAGGCAGGGCCCCATTCATTTCCATGAAAGTTGCTCAGCTGCACATGAAGCCAAAGTTTCACTTCCCAGTAGAGCTGCAATGATAAATTGAGTTGTCAACTATTAAAATAATCGCCAGCTAAACTGATAATTGATTAGTCTGTTTGAGTAATTAAAAAAAAACAACTAAATGATTTTTCTGGAATATCTTCTGGGTTTTTTTTACTCCTGTGACAATAAACTCAATATCTTTGGGTTGTGGATAAAACAAGACATTTGAGAACGTCTCCTTGGGCTTTTGGAAACACTGATCAACATTTTTCACCATTTTCTGACATTTTATAGACCAAACAACTAATCGATTATTCAAAAAACGATTGACAGATTAATCAGTGATGAAAATAATTGTAGGTTGCACCATGCACCAACAAAATGTATCCACTGACTTGCAGACATCTCTTCACAGTGTAAATCTATTGGAAAAAGTATTTTCAGGCCCGATGGCATCACGTGACAGACCCCAAAGGTGAAATTCCATGATTTGGCCACAACAAAATTTGGCCTCAAAGCCCAGCACTGTTTCTGGGGGCTTGGTCACTATAGAAAAAGTCAGAGGATTGCCAAAGTCGTTGGAGTGATATTTTCTTGGGACCTTTTAATTTATGTATCAAATTTCAAGGCAATCCATCCAGTGGTTTTTAAGATTCTGCCTTCATCGGATCAATAAATTCAGTAGTGTTCCTCGTCTGAGGCCCAATAATGTCTGTGCAAAGCATCATGGCAGTCCTTTCACTAGTTGCTGATATATTTAAGTCAGAACCAAAGTGGTGAACCAACCGGACCAACCAACCTAAATCCATAGAGCCATGCTGCTAGCATGGCAGAAAATATCGTAAGAGGAATTAAAAAGACTACTAATCTAGAGAAGCACATTTTTATCTGAGATTTATTTTACCCTGTTACACTGACGCCTCTTCCTTGCCTTTTATAGCCTCTGCGTCTTTTATGTGTCGTCTTAATATCTTTTTAATGTCTTGTTTGAAGCACTTTGAATTGCCTTCTTGTTAAAAGGGTCTATACAAATAAACTTGCCTTGGCTTCTGTGGTTAACATCAAGATAAGTGTTTGTAATGTATGAAATATTAACTATCTGGCTATGATAGAATATGGCACACTTGTTTTGTTTTACTTGGCAGGATTAGTTTTTTATGTAGGTCACAGTGGAAATGACTAATACTCTGTTAACAGTCGAGTTGTCTTGCCCAAGAGATTATCCGCTCATGGTGAGCTAATTGTGCAATTTCCTTTACATAATTCGGATACAGTGTGTTGGAAATAAAAGGAATTGTTAAATTGCACAAAAAGAAGACATAACAACTCTGAGGCATTATTGGGTGCACGCACATTTATTCTGTGAAGTTCTGTTCATCTTAAGATAAGCCCCTTATGTTGGCTTTTCAGCAGCTGTTTACTGCTCCCTATTGACTTCCAAACTATTGAGCGTTCATTCATTACATAGGGAGATTGGATGAGTCAACGGGGGAGCGATTTCACACACCTGTGTCTGAGTAAACATGTCATCCAGGTGCGGAAATAGTTTTTCAAGGAATGGATATTGGTGCCAAACTGAAGTCCAGGTTAGAGCTCCAAATGAAATCTCATAGCTTTTCTGATTGCATTGTGTGCAGCATAGCAAAACCCTCCCTTCGTCATTTCTCTTCATCTGGAACAGGAAGTGCCCAGATACGGCGCGTGTTGCAGATGCCCGGCGAGATTAATCACTTCCAATCAATACTCAATCCTCTCTCAGCCCTCTGTTTCCTTTCCTTCCTCTCAGGATATTGTCGCAGCTGAGTGAGTTGCTAAATTTATCTAATGGAAAATCTCAATGGAGATCACCAAGCAGACAAAACCTTATTTTTATCACCTCTCTTAATTTCCTTCCACATAATACAGAAGAACTCACAAGTCCTCCCTCTGTTTCATCTTTAAGATGTTGTCTCAGCTGAGAGAGCAGATATGGGCCGATTGGATTTGGTTTCCAGAAGGCCACGGCTGGGCCGACCTGAAGGACCACGATGGTCATGTTTTCCCTAAAACAGGGGACCTCTGGGCTACTATACCCATCGCTTTCTGCTTCCTGATCTGCAGACAGATATTCGAGAGGTGAGTCATCTCCAGTAGTGACTGCTTATGTCTTGCCAGTGTCATGTGCATGTTAATCTACCTCTTTACATGTTTGCTTTGCATGTTTGTAGCTGACGATTTTGAGATGATGTGTAAGCAGTGTTTTTCTCTTTCCAGGACAGTAGCGACTCCTCTTGCCTCCCTGTTGGGAGTGAGTGACAAGCAGCGTGTTCGTGCTCCTCCAAATCCCGTCCTGGAGTCCTATTTCTGCAGCACATCAAAGCATCCCACACAGGTAATCATCCTGCATACTTAAGGAAACTGGCACTGCTTCTTAATTTATTTATTTTTGGCAATATCACAGCTTGAGCCTAATAATATAATTCATGGATGAGAATGACAACATGATAGAAAGCCTTATGTCATTATTGTGCAACTGGACATAACTGACTCTTCTCTCCTTGTCCTGCTTTTGTTGCCAGAGCTCCATAGAGAGTTTAAGTAAACAGGCGGGCTGTTCAGTGCGACAGGTCCAGAGGTGGTTCAGGCGGCGGAGGAACCAGGACCGGCCAAGCAAGCTCAAAAAATTTCGGGAAGCAAGGTAGATATACCTCTTCTGCCATTAAAGGAACACTTCACCTCCCAGATGATCATTTGTATATCAGTTACTCACCCTGTGCTATGTTGAATATGAGAATTAAACTTAGTTATTCTTGCATGCCTTCACGGTGAACGAAGAATCCAAAAAAACAGCAAAACGATATCAAAACATCCATTTACAAACTGTCACACAGCAGCTGCATAATCCCAAGTCTCGTTTATCAAGTCGTATGCTCAGTACTTCCCACACAGACAGCCTTGTCTGTCAGGAAACTGAACTAAAAGTGAAACTTATCTACGCTCTCATCAAAGCCAGAATCCATTGACAAAAACAGTATTTTTACCTCACTGAACATGGACTTTGGTGCTTTAAAGGTTCAGTTCAGATTCAGATTTCATCATCTGTGTTTTGGCTTTCAATTAGGGCTGCACAGTATGAGGAAAATATGTGATAACGTTAAACACAAGACTTATATTACAAATTGCTTGTTGAGTTAAAAAAAAAAAATGTGAAGAATTATTAATTAACAATGAACAAATTAAACCTCAGACTTAATCCAGAAGTCACCAATAAAAGAGGAATGCTTTACATTAAAGTGTGGTTTTCTATTCATACTGTCTTTTAACTAACTCAAAAATCCCTGAGGGAAATATGGCAGTCTTTTGTGATGGTTTTTTGCACAAGTTGACATCAAGATGAAGATTAAATAACAAAACAAAAACGATATATTGTGCAGCCCTGCTTGCAACACTGACGCCCCACCCACAAACAGGCATTTCTAAAATGCAGTTGCAAAACAGTCTGCAGTGAAAAATTCAGCAAAATGTAAAACTTTTGCTGATGGGTGTTTCCCATCAGCTGTCAGGAGTTTTCCGCTCACTGGGATTCAGTGTTAAGTCTGTTTAAATTACTACACTAGGGATGTGTAATATGAGAATTTTTTTAAATGATAGTAAGTTTATCATTTTCTTGGGATTTTTATGAAGTAACAAGTAAAGAAAAAAGTTGGACCTCAAAAGCTTTGTGCTGTTGTTTGAAGCTTGTTTGTGTAGAGAGGTGTTTAACTTATTTCTGAGACCGCTGTGCATTCTCTTACAGTTGGAGATTTACCTTTTACCTTCTTGCTTTCTTTGCTGGCCTGGCAGTCCTTATTGACGTGAGTACAGTGTCAGAATCTGGGAAATTGAATTGTGACATTTGTAGCCATAGTGCACGTACCAAGGGATGCAACACAAAGATTGTTTTTCACTTTGTTCTTGTTTGGTGATTGTGCATGAGAGTGCTTGTGGTGTTGTGTGGGACACTTAAACCCTCATTAATATTGAGTGTCCATCTTTCCTCAGAAACCATGGCTGTATGATATGAAGCAGATGTGGGATGGCTTCCCGAAAATGGTATGTCAGTGCTATAATCTGGAACATTTCTGTTTTAATGAAAGGGATAGGGTAGGTTTTTTGAAGTGGGGTTGTATGAGGTAATTATCCACAGTCGGTATATTACCCACCAGTCCCTCCATGATGTTGTGATCTCAACAATTAACCCAAATTCAGCCAATCCCTGTGAATACTGCACGACCTTGCAACTCATTTAATTGTAGGGCTGCACACAGTGTATGGATTTCCCTTGGTGCCTCCCTGCTCCTCTCTCTCTGTTTTTCGTAAGACTTCTGCTGCGGGAGAGTTACTACTGTAACCCGACGGTTTTTACTGAATTTAACGAGCCATTTTAGTGTCTGTGTGAGATTGTTGGGACTGTTTAACAGCTCTGTGTCGGATGTTAGCTGCTGCTGCTGTGTTTGCTCGTGCTAACCAGGCAAAGAGCGTCAGGAGAGCGGCTCAAGGAGACAGTTGGTGTTTTAAAGAGTTACTTCGGATTCACCAAAGTCACACAAAAACATGAACACATTAACCAATCAAGGCTGACGTTGTCCAGCTGTTCCCATGTTCTGTGAAGTGAAATTACTCCTTTGAGTCTGGTGGATCTGATGAGAGCATAGATAACGGCTTCAGTCTGATGGCAATGTAAAGCAGCGAAAATAATGTAAATGTAGCATTCACTTAAAGGGAAATTTCGGTTTATTTCAACCTGTCTCCTATCGTCCTAAATTTGTTTCAAGTGACTAGTGACATAGAAATAATAGTTAGCATGTTAGCCGTTAGCCTAGATACAGCCGGGGCGCATAGTAGCGTCAGACCTGTTAAAACGTAAGTGAATGGGCAACCTTCAAGTGCAAAGTTAGTCCACTAAACAAGCTTTTTTTCCACAAAGACCGCCTCATATCGTTAGGATAAATGTCAGAGAACATATAGAAAACGACATGTAAACGTGTTGTCTTACCTTACCGGTGTGCTGCCATGTTTGTTTACCATTTAGCTCTGCTTTCCAAAGCGCGGCCGAAATATCGCGAGAACAAGCAGCGATCTCATACCGTGCCTGAAATCTCGCGAGAACAAGCAGCAACAGCTGGAAGGCAGAACCGGACAGTAGCCTGAAAAGTTCATTCATTTATTTTATGAAAGATTTATAGAATAATGGCTGACTTTTTGCCAGACTTCGACTTTGTGGAGGAGGAATTTGATTTTGCAGAGTTTGATGGCCGCCCTTATTTATTTGAGCCAGAATACACTGACGAAGAGCTTCGTGAAATTGAAGAACGAAGGAGGAGAGAGAGAGAGGCGCAACAGGTAGAGGACGAGAGAGGAGGAATGGCTGCTGCAAGGCTGCGTAGCTCTGGAGATTGGTGGTGTACCTGTGAATGCTGTGCCCCAGTGCCCACAGAAGAGGAATGCCTCTGTTGCAAGGAATGGGACCGGTTGCAGCCTTATTTTCAAGGTCTGGATGTGACCGAGGACGAGACACCTCCACCTGGAGTAGTATCCAGCTGGGCTTTATCTAGAGCTGGCGAGATATATTTCGGCCGCGCTTTGGAAAGCAGAGCTAAAGGGGTAAACAAACATGGCAGCACACTGGTAAGGTAAGACAACATGTTTACATGACATTTTCTATATGTTCTCTGACATTTCTCCTAACGATATGAGGCGGTCTTTGTGGAGAAAAAGCTTGTTTAGTGGACTAACTTTGCACTTGAAGGTTGCCCGTTCACTTACGTTTCAACAGGTCTGACGCTACTATGCGCCCCGGCTGTATCTAGGCTAACGGCTATCATGCTAACTATTATTTCTATGTCACTAGTCACTTGAAACAAATTTAGGACGATAGGAGACAGGTTGAAATAAACCGAAATTTCCCTTTAAACTGATGTTTTTTGGGATGGCTAAAATATGTTTTGTAGCTGCCCCCGTCCTAGTTGAATCATTTGTTTACGATGTCAAACTAAGAGGTAAAATTATTGGTGTCATATTGTCCTAACAGCTTCTTCTTCTTCCTCTTTTCTTCCAGCCACTGTTGCCTTCACAGTACTGGTACTACATGATCGAGCTAGGCTTCTATCTCTCGCTGCTTTTTAGCGTAGCATCGGATGTCAAACGTAAGGTAAGCGAGCTGCCTCCTAAACTTTGTTATCCAGTGTGGGCGCACTCTAAAACCCCTCAGAAACTTTCCATCAGGAGAGATTGCTCACAGAGTGCATGAAATAATGAGAATGATCTGTTGTGTTGCTAGTGTGTTTTGAGGTTTGCATATTGATTTCCCCATTAAGATGTCCTGACTTTATGGATTATATTGAGTGGAGCTGTCGGCATTCAGAACGCCATTAAAGATAATGTTTGGCTTCACTCGTTCTCTTCCACTATGTCAGTTTGGTAAAGTCAGAGTGAGTAAGCAACAAACTAAACTGTTGGTCGGGGGGTGTTGCATCTAGAGGTGCCCCAGGAGTTAATGTGTGACCAGAGTTTTGTGGGAAATAAAACTGTCGAGAGTCAAACTGACTGTTTTGTCCGCAGGTCTAAATGTTGTGAAAGATGACAAGACCTTCCAGCCTGCCACCTCTGTGCCAGCTCTTGTTTTATAAGCACAGCCCACAAATGCAACCAACTAATCTTTTAAACCAAAATAACAGTTTTCCTGGAGATCCTCTGTGTTGAAATCCAACGTGAGGATTTATTTTGTGTTAGGTTCCTTTTTACTGCTTCTGTATATGGATTTAATGTCTTTTTATAGCGGTGTAGCTGTATAATCTGCAATGTGCGGAGAGTTAATCATTTGTAAATCCAGCATCCATTGGAACACACGCTGTCGATGAGTGACCGATCTTTACGGCTTGATCAATAAGTGACAAAATGTTGTTTGATTTGTTTTTACAACATCTCTTTCTGTTCCCTTTTTCTCTCTCTCTCTCTCTCTCTCTCTCTCTCTCTCTCTCTCTCTCTCTCTCTCTCCAGGATTTCAAAGAGCAGATAATTCACCATGTAGCCACCATCGCCCTCATCAGTTTCTCCTGGCTGGTCAACTACATCCGGGCAGGGACTTTGATCATGTTAGTGCATGACGCCTCTGACTATTTAATGGAGGTATGACAGCGTGTTGATGTGGCAGAAAAGTAACATGTTTCACAGATAAAATGTGTTTTTATTGTACACATATTAATTAGCATTTAGTGTGTGTGTGCCCTTCCTCTAGTCTTCATAACATTTAGCATTGCTGAATAGTTTTATGACTGTTTAAGTCAGGGCACTGAACAGCACACACAGTTCACTGTCTGCCCTCTAGAGGCCAATACATGAAAAAGGTAAAACACTCACTGATCTCTCTCTCTCTCTCCTTCCAGTCAGCCAAAATGTTCAACTACGCAGGTTGGAGGAAAACTTGCAACTTCATCTTCACAGTGTTCGCTGCAGTTTTCATCATCACCCGCCTCATAATCCTCCCCTTCTGGTAAAAACGGTGTTACAACACATTTACTGTAACTGTGATGAGTCACTGATTTCGCTGTATGAGAGGAAGATCACAGACATTTGTGCAGCATTAACACTTTGCACACATTTGGTAAAAGCACAGCAGAATTTTGTATTTTGGATTCTCAATTTGTACATTTAAAGAAAAGTCAAATGGAAATGCAAGAACTTTGAAAACAGTTTACATATGTCCAGAAGAGTTTTCTGCTTGGCTCAGGTGGAAAAACAGTCATGTAAAGAGAAGATGTGATAAAGGCTGAAAAAAACTGATTTCTCATGTAAACCCTACAAGACTATGCTGCTGATATTTTTTATCCCTTTTATTGTCAACAAATCCCACTAAAAGGCCCACACAAACACTGCATTTATACCAACAGTGAGTGTTTGCTGTGTAGGCAAATAGATAAAATGGATAGTGCCACGAAAAACTGTTGTTCCTACAGAGACATTGCTGCATTTCCAACAGAGATTATGCCCCGAAAACTGTGAATTTTAAGCCAAAACATGATCTTTTTCTTACCATAACCAAGTGTTTTTTGTGCCAAACCTAACCACACGTTAACCACAGCATAGTGCATAATGTAAAGTTTTAACATATCTGCTGCATAATCACATGCAAATGTAACGTATCTGGGGTTTTCTGAAATGCATAATGCCAACATTTTTTTCTGGCGATTGTTTATTTTGAGACACCAACATTAATCTGCGGCTGAAAATAGTCCCCAACATATTGAACATATTGTCATACAGGTGATTGTTGGAAACATGCACAGATTGATTTTGCAGAAATTTCATGAATTTGCGTAAAACTTGAGCAACAATTTCATGGAGACCTAACAACAGACACATTGTGTACAGTCCTGGCTCCTCTCAATGGGCTTTTGATGGTGACTGTAGGTGGCTCTGACTGGACTCTCTGTTCTGCCTTTGTCCCCTCGTCCAGGATCATATACACGACGTGGGTGTACCCCCTGACCCTCTACCCCCCCTTCCTTGGCTTCTACTTCTTCAACGGGCTAATGTTTGTGCTACAGACTCTGCACATCTTCTGGGCTGCGCTCATCTTGCGCATGGTCGTCAAATTCCTGCCAGGCAATGTATGAACCACCACTGTCAGCATCATGTACGACATATTTTCAACACAAACCAGCAACTGAACACATTTTGTTTCATTTTTCCTGTGCAGGATATCGTAGAGGACGAGCGCAGTGATAAAGAGGAGACAGAGTCAGAAGAGGAAGACGACGAGCAGAGAGAAAAGTTTAGGAACGGCCACGTGCAGAACGGCCACACTGTCTTCAACAACAACCACAGTAAGAAGGACTGATCGGACTGAGAGATGAGGATGTGTGAGGAGTGACGATGGGCCCTCACATGTGGCCCTTACCCGAAAAGCCAAAGAACGGGAGCGTGGCATGTCTAAAGGGGCAACAGGCGGCAGTACACACACACACACACACACACCGACACACACACACACACACACCGACACACTAACACACACACACACACATCTTTACCCTCCTTCCTGAAACCCTCACACACACACACACATCTTTACCCTCCTTCCTGAAACCCTGCTAATCCAGTGTGGGTAATTTCACTTCTCTGTGGATTACATTGAATTAAACAGAGAGAGGAAGACTGCGGTGGAGAACCACAATGATCTGCTTAGCACCTAAGCAGCAGAGTGGTTATCTCATTACACACACCTTCTCTTCTTTTCTCTCCCCTCAAGTCTCTTTTGCTTTTTGCCAGCATTTTGTGCTGTTGACCAAGTTGCCACATGCCAGATCTGCCTGCTTGTAGCTTTATGTTTTGTTCCTGGAGGCGTTTTAAAGAGACGCTGTGGTTAGGACGGGCACTCCCTTCCTGCACAGTCAGTTAAAACTCCTCCAAGTATTACCGCCCTTAAACTTGACTGATTTTGTTTTGCTCTAAGTAACCACACTGAAGTCAGTGACACGGTGAGGAGCTCTAAGGTGAATGATGTCTTTCTATGGACCATAACCTGATTTACGTCTATTTACTGAAGTATCAGTTAATAACCAACTTGTACAAGTTAGTTATTGCAGCTGCCAGTTTGTCACTTTCTAAAAATATATTTGTTCCAGTAATGTTTAAAACAAAGTAATTGGACTATCTTTTTTTTTAACAGTCTGAAAAAAGTGCGAGAAGGTGCTACATCCGCCACGTGTGTCTGAAATGTGCCTTGTATGGAAGTTTGTCTTAAATGCTTTGCCTTTGTGGGAAGCAGAATGCACAGAGATCATTTTTAAATGTTTTGTTGATGCTTAATATCTTTTTAGTTTTGTGATTTTATTTTTGCTTCATGTTTTATTTGTTTTCAGTCCAGTCGACAGTTTAAATTTGGGAGCAATTAGTTTGAGCGTAACCCAAACCAATCATCAACTGTTTATGAATTCTTTATGGGCTGAAGAGTCAATAGCATTTCCATTCAGTGTTGTTTTTCCCATCCATCCAAAGATGCACTTTATGGTTTCTCCTATACATCAGCATCGACTAAATATAGTAAACAAGCATAGTTATGGTGTTTGATTTCACTTCAAACCTGATTTCTTTTTAAGTTCAGAGAGTATGATTTCAATTTTGTTTCATATTTATTCTCGATATTACACCTGAGATCTTCCTCATTGTCAGTGTTTTGGTTCATTTTGTAGAAAGGAAAAAAAAAACTATGTTTAATGAATTCTCAAGTAAAGAGGTAAAAATGAAACACCAAAGTATGGTTTACATTTTGTACTATCTTGTCATTTTCAAGTGCCTTCGTCATTTCAAGTGTTAAATGTAAAGAGAAATGTTATATTTCTGTCCCTTTTGTCTTTATTTCTGCTGTCTTTGTGCCCCGACACGTCCAACACTCCATGCACTGTAACGCTCTGGGCCTCTAACTTTCCCTGCCTCGGCTCACAACGACCAATCACCTGCAGCGGCTCCCTCTAAAGAGCTTTGTGTTTTTATTCTGCATTGTGTTGCTGAGATGTAAAATCATAACGACGACGATAAAGATAATTGTGGATGACTATTCTGTGTCTTTAACGGTTTTCTTCTTTAAATCAGAATGTGCAATCGCAATTTAACAATTAAACTTTGTGGGGTTTTATCAAATTATACAGAAAATGAACCAATGATTGCAATTTATCAAGTAGGGAAAAAATTCCAATCAAAGATGACTAACAGACAAATGGCTGAAAAATTATTGGTATATTAAACGATTAGTTGATAAACAGAATATTTCTTATGTCATAAGAAACTGAAAATTGGTTAGTTAAAAAATATTTAAATAATTAATTTGGGGCTTTGGGAAATTGGGATCTGCTTTTTTTTCAATTAATTGATTACCAGAGCAAATAATGAATAAATAATACTAATGACTGTTGGTTTAATTCTCTTAAGTGTTAATTCCCCTTAATAATGAAGAAGATGCAATCTTTGGCGACATCTTGAAAAATCCTTGAGGGAAACAACTAATTGTTTTCATTATCTATTTATCTGTTGGTTGTTTTTCTATTAAATAATTAATTGTTTATCAGAAAGTGGTAGAGAAAAAGCTCCTCATATTGCCTGTCTTGTCTGACCGACACAGACTTGAATTCAAACACATCAAACAAAAAAGCTCAAGATCATTACATGCTTTAAAAATGCATAAACAAAATGTCTTAATTTCAAATGACAAGACAGCAACATTGTTTTCCACAAATTTTATATCAACAGACCAGTTAGAGCATTACCATGACATTATAATCCTTTGGTATCAGGAAGTTGAGGTTATGATGTAACTCCTTAGGAAGTTGCCTATAAAGTAGATTTCCCTGCAGTTTAAAATGTTTACAGCCCTTCTGGATTACTTCAGTAGTGAGGTGTCAACAGGGAGCGAACCACAGGAGAGCTTGGCTCCTTTAACAAGACGTGAGCTCCCTTGAAAACATGATGTGTGAAAATCTTGGGGGTCTCTAAAACACTATGCTATTTTTGCCATGCATTTCTGTTTTTTCTGTGGTGAAGAGGTAGCTGAGCCGGAAGGCAAAGCTTTCGATTTACTGGTCCATCTACGTCCCAACCCTCACCTATGGTCATGAGCTCTGGGTAGTGACCGAAAAAATGAGGTCGCGGATACAAGTGGCTGAAATGAGTTTCCTCCGTGGGGTGGCTGGGCTCAGCCTTAGAGATAGAGTGAGGAGCTCGGACCCCCGGAGGAAGCTTGGAGTAGAGCCGCTGCTCCTTCACGCCGAAAGGGGTCAGTTAAGGTGGTTCAGGCATGTGATCATGATGTCTCCTGGGCGCCTCCTGCTGGAGGTGTCCCGGGCACATCCCACTGGTAAGAGGCCCCAAGGTAGACCCAGAACATGCTGGAGGGATTACATATCTTGTCTGGCCTGGGAACACCTTGGGGTCCCCCAGGAGGAGCTGGAAAGCGTTGCTGGGGAGAGGGACGTCTGGGGTGCTTAGCTCGGTCTGCTGCCACCGCAAACCTGGCCCCGGCTAAGCGGATGAAAATGGATGGATGGATTTCTGTTTTTCTGTATCTTCATCATCATGGATCATGCATAAAATTAGGTTACTGTGTATGTGTGACTGGTTTAAGATGAATTAGAAGGTACTGTGCTTATTTGTATGTGGTCTGCAATTTTAACCCTTGTTGATGAGGACTTCACCCCTTGTAGGTAGCCTGGTGTGCTAGGTTCTTAATTTAGTGTTTTATATACTTAAATACTATGCTAGCATTTTTCACAGATCTAAGACTTGTTTTCATGCACTCAATGAATATATTTCACTCAAATTCTGGTCACAACTTTGTCGCAGTAAAAGGCCACTCTAAAATGTGCAGTTTGATCACACAACACAATTTTTAGTTTTAAGGCAGCGTCCCATTGGCACGCTGACTGCAGGAATGTCCAGCAGGGCCTTTGCTCATGAGCTGACTGTTCATTACACAACCATAAGTCGTCTCCAATGTCATTTCCATTAATTTGGCAGTACATTCAATCGGCCTGACCACATGTAGCCACATCAGCTCAGGACCTCCACCTGCAAGATCGTCTGAGACCAGCCGCCCGAACAGCAACTGATTTGCACAAATAATTTCTGCACAAACCATCTGAAACTACCTTAGAGAAGCTCCACTGGAGACGACTTATGGAAGTGAAATGAATATTAAGTTAACAGGCAACAGCTCTGGTGAACATTCCTGCAGTCAGCATGCCAATGGGATGCTCCCTCAGATGGTTACAGTATGTTTGGTATTGATAGGTTGACTCAGTGGTGTAGTGGTAGTTAATGAGGTGGTTGTACTACAAGTTCGATGGGTTGGTTACAGAGGAGGAAGTGGGTATACTCTCCTATATATCCAACCGGTCAGAGAAAGTATACGCTGACATAAAGCAAGTTGGCCCTACATGCTTGCAGCCATAAATTCTTGCAACAAGGTCACGGCCAGTCGTCCTCTCTTTGAGGCGAGTGAAAGCCAGACAGCCAGACTTTTATGTCTGTAGGTTGTAATATCTGGGCTTACTCCTGTGCTAAACTTTCTGTCTTACATGAAAAAGTATGGTGCAGTACAAGGGACAAAATCAAGACTTCCGAGAAGTGCCTCAATCCTGGCATCACGTCGTCCTAATTCCCCTTGACATTTTGAGGACAAGAACAATGTTGTTATTCATAGAGTGTGAAGTCCTTTCTTGGGGTCAAACAACCAATGATACATCTTGTAATGCAGGAGCTGAGTGCCTCTCACTGGTGACACCAACATAAACAAACTGTCTCGGAGATATTCAGTCGCCGTGGAAGTGGGGCAAACGCAGTCTGGCATGAGCACCATCCATCAGTCAATGGTTCCACTGGTGTAGAGTAGACCTGAAGGCACCATGGGGCTATTACAATATCAGATGGCACAGTGTAGTGGTGACACACTGAGCAGCAACTGGCTGGCACACTTTTGGGAGGCAGGCCGATGCCAACAATCTTTCCAATGTTTCTAAAATCATCTCGGAGTGAAAGAGTTGGTCGCCATCCAGCCTCAAACTTTGACAGCAGCTTCTTTTTCCATCCATCCTAAAAGGAAAGCAGTTCTTGTTTCGTCCCTCTTCCTCTTCAACTTTCCCCTACAGTATTTTGGCTGTAACCTAAAAGGCCTCCTTGGCTAATTGCATATGGAGTGGGATCACTTTACCCCGGTGCCCTGCCCTTCAGCCTCCACACTTCTTGTCACTGGCAGCCTCGCTGTAACAATCTCCATTTTAAAGCGGTAGGGTCAATTTCCACCCTGCTCTCGCATCTGGCTCTGCAATTTAATTGCTAATGCGTCTCCTGTTTCTGCTGCTCCAGCGTCTGGGCTTTCCTTAACACGCCCCCCTCCTGTGTCCAGTCTTACTCCTCCTCCTTAAATCTTTTTTGCCTTTCCTTTCACATTACGTTTCCCATCCTTCCTGTGTTGCCTTTTCAGCCTTGTGTAATGAATAAGCTCAGTGTCGCCTGAGGTGCTTGAGTTATACGGGTGTGAAGTCTAATTGGTGACAGCGGTGGAGGTCCTTGTGACAGCAGAACAAAAGCTGTGGGGTGTTTGATTCACTTGTGAACTGTGTAGACCGTTATTCAATTCCTGCTTAAGTATTAATAAAGGCTTTACACGCCAGGGGGAGGTCGCAAGGTGCAAGTGTATGCTTGTGTATCTTGCATGTGTATGTATGTGTGTGTGTGCAGGAAGCTAATTTGTGGGCTGCTCATTTTTCCTGGGATGATCATTAGAAGAGGGGGACAGTAAAGACTTTGGTAACTGATGACTGTCTTATGTAACCTGAGTAATAAGGAACCTCGGAGGGAGCACGGATGGAGGTGCTATGAAAGCTTTTCAAAGGTTTGGACGGGTGGTGGACAGACTGCAGAGACACACACCTGATGACAATTAAGAATGGTGAGTCTGAAATAATATCTTTATATCTTTGTTTCCAAATAAGCTGGTTCTCTTTAAAATCACGTGTCAACTTTTACAGTGATTTACAGCATTTGCACTAGTCTTCGTTTTGTATAAGTGTAAACCAAATATCTTTGAGGTTTTTGACTTTTTTTGTACAAATCAAGCAATTTGAAGACAATAACTTGGCTTTCCAGGACATTGTGATGGAGATTTTACAGAACAAATGATAAACATTTAATCCAGAAATTAATCTGAGGATTAATCTGAAATGAAAAGAATTACAGCCAGAGGTGTGGACTGGAGTCACATCACATGGACTAGAGTCAAACTCGTGTCAAATATTTGATGACCTTAGACTCGACTTGACAAAATCAAAAAAGACTTGGAACTCGACTTGGACTTAAACGCCAATGACTAATGACTTTACATGGACTTAAAAGTGTGCCACAAATCAATTAATTTCTCTTCATTTCATGAGCAAACATTAACAATTTTCATGCCCAACAAGTGAACATTTAATTCCTCAGATAATCAACTCTTGAACCAATCCAGCAGCATCCAATCAAGTATCAGGAAAGAACCACAAAGAACTAATGTTACATTACTGAGCGCCAGTTGGAAAAATGATACATAAGTCAATTATGTTCACATAAAAAAAGTACTTGGTGGCTAACAAAACATGAACTGCAGCATGTGAAACGTGTGGGTCAAAAATGACACACAGAGACACAAAAACTTCCAACTTTGTTTGACATTTGAAGTTGCACAAAGAACGGTAAATCAAGATTAATATTACTATAATAAGTGAGCTAATGCTTAGCTAATGTTAGCAACAAAGTCCCTGACCAGAATCAGACCAGTGACAGTGCAGTTACATGATATGCATCTCAACCACTAGACCCCCAAGACTTTAAAGGTCAAGTGTGTAGGACTATAACGGGACATTAGCAGAAATGTTATATAATATATTAAGTATGTTTTCTTTATAGTACATTCACCTGAAAATGAGAGTTGCTGTGTTTTTGTTTCCTTAGAACGAGCCGTTTATATCTACATAGGGAGCAGATTGTCGTCTATGAAGTCTGCCATGTTGCACCTCCATGTTTCTACAGTAGCCCAGAATGGACAAACCAAACTCTGGCTCTAGATAGGGGCATTCACATTTTTGCATCAGCCACCATAGTTAGCAGCCCCTCCGTGACAAGCAGCGTCAGAAAAACACAGATTTTTGAACATGAAATTGCTTTATTCAGTGTTTATACCACCTGGTCCCTCCTTTCAGGAGGAGGAGACCTCTGCAAAAACCTCCTGAACTGTAAAAATACTGAAGGAATTCGAACCAGGAGTTTGAGCTTGGTACATTGGAGAGGTTTCAGCTGGTTGCAATCTGTAATCCTCACCACTAGATGCCACTAAATCCTATACACTGTTTCTTTAAGTAATAGGTCTTATGTGCTTTCTCAGCATTCATCTCTGTCTTTGTGATTTGTATCTCCCACATCAAGTCATCACCATCATCTCAAGAGCACATGTGCACACACGCCTGTCCTCCTCCTAGAGTGGTGGTGCTGAACTGACAAGGGAACAGTTGAAGAGGGATCAGCAGTCATCATCAGCCACATGGATCAGGCTTCTCAACCCGCCCCGCCGCCGTTTGAGGTGGACGTGGACCTCGGCTTCGCTCTCTTCTTCCTCTTCCTCCTGTGCTTCTTCCTGCTGGTGACAGTGGTGCGCTGCGCCCAGACTGTGGTGGATCCTTATGGCTCCATCTCCACCTCCACCTACCAGGAGGAGCAGATCACCTGAGAGAGAAGAGGAGGTGAAATCAGTCAGGAGCAGGACTCTGCAGGACTTTTACTGCTGTATAAATATATATCTTTTGATAATGCAGCTTTGAATGGATCTGAAGTCTACGTCCCAGGCCACTCCTGAACAAAGAGGAGTCATCATTACACTCTGTTGGAAGTCACAAGACATGTATCAGGTTGTGTGTGTGTGTGTATCTGTCTTAAATACCCTTCAGATAACTCACGGGTGGATTACTGAGCGGACCTACTTAGAACACTCCAAGGGGCCGAAGGCATCAAGATGCAGTCAGAGAGCTCAGTCAAAAATAACAATGGCCTGATGACGTGTATTTGTCCTTGATAATGATCTGAGTCTATTAATATTGAGCAAATCATAGGAGCAATTATATTCTTATTTTTTTATTTGATTCTTTATTTTTTATATATATGTGTGTGTGTGAGGCAGGACTTAATTAGAGGGTGTTAACATTCTTAACATTTCATGACCTTTTTAAGTCCCAGCTCTGTGTCAGCGTTGGCTTTGTCAGGTTCATTTAAGTTACTTTTATTTGTATAGCACATTTCATATAGAGGTAAACTCGACTGTTATTGTGCTCAACAATAACACATAGAAAACAAACAAATGACATGGAAAACAAATAAAGTACTCCACATAAATAAAAATAACCCTTTCGGATGCGTACAATGCATACACTCATATCAAATACATTTTTTTAATAACCACTGTCCCTCCAGGGCTGTTTTAAAAAAGTTGATGATGTCCTGAGCCATTTTCATGTCAATATTAACACCAGCATTGATGTCTTTTATGACAGTGCGGTCATATCATTTAGTTTACAGCGCAAAAACACTTTAGGGGGGGAGGGGTACCTTTTTAACAACTGCTTAAGTCAAATAAAAAAAAGATCATGTTCTCATTTAATGAACAGTTAACAAATGACACTGATTATTTTGTACAATAAAGTATTTGCATGTCATGTAGCCTCTGAGTTTGTGAAATATATCTATAAGTAGACTCGGGGCTGCAGCAAAGTGCCTTTTTTTGGATGGTAGATAAAACAGATGAAGTATCTTCTAGGATGGCCTTAAAATTAGTGTTGTAAAGTAAATAGTTACATGTATCTAGTAACATATAACAAAATTAGAAAATATTTGTTATTAAATTACAGTTACTAATCAAAATGTTTGTGATCACAAATAGGGTTACATCCAGATATATTCTTTTTGGTAATAAGTTTATTATCCTGTTGCTTTGCATCTTTTGGCATCAACACATTCTCACTCTGACCTTGGCATTTGCCGCTTGGTCGTGGACTTTCCACGTCTACATATGATGTGCAAGGTAGCCTGGGTGCGTCTGTTGCTGACGTTCTGGGACACCATGTCAACTTCAGCCTGTTACATTCATTGTCTGATTTCAGGATACACTTCCGTTTTCACAGGAAATACACAGTTTGCATAGAGTCTCTTTCAAAATAGGCATACTACGTCAGTGCAACACCATGAAATGATGTATTTTTACTTCAGCAACAAACTCACATGTAACGTTGAGCCAACACGCGAACGTGATTTGGTTTTGGCAAGAAAAACACAGGTAATGGGGTTTGGCTTTACATTCAAACGGGGAGCAAAGACTGGTGAAAGTTAGTGACTGGTGGACCAATCCACCACCTCTCCCACCCACCCCACTTGGACTTTTTGCCCATGTTATATTGTTGTCTGGCTGTGTGTCCCCTGGCACCATCAGGCGCCATTACACACTGACAGCTCTCGGCCCCTGTATCATGCTGATGTGAAAGGACGGCTGTTTTCGTCAGTGTCTCATGTGGAGGTCACTGCCCAAGCACCAGTATTCAGCAGTCTCAGAATGACAAATAGCCTATTTCCGGACATTTTCAACTTTATTGACCAGTTCGTGTGAAAATTTATTTAAAAGTAGCCTAAATCATGTGAAACAAGTTACATTACTTTGATGAAGTAATTAAAATAAATACACTATTTATTACATTTTTAACTGAGCACTTAGTAATCTGTAACCCATTACATTTCAAAAGTAACCTTCCCAAAACTGTTAGGAATTGAGAGAACATGACGCAGTGCCATGTAGGCTGCCCTATACGAGAGAACTTTCTGGCGCTGTTGCCCCACCACATGCAGCTGGTGCCCTTATTTTATTTTATTTATCTTGTTGCCCCTGCCCACCAGACAGCCTAGTCCGCCACTGGTGTCTACAAACAATCAATCTCCATACCAATTGGTGGCGGTAATGCGCCATCTCGGCGTTTACCTACCTCAATTAAAATTCACGAAGAAGAAAAAGCCGCAGACGGCGGAAGATGAATACACAACAATAACAAAGTCTAAAATGGAGGAAGCTGGCGTGGTTATGCTGATTTAGTTCAATACTGTCAATTAGCAGAATCGGTTTCCAGATTATTTTGCATAATTTTAATTTAGTCCTAATATAAAATCAAGACGTCACTTTATCTGTGTGCGTCTTAAGCCTGCTGTGTTGTCAGTGCTAGCTAGCTAGCAGTGCAGGGTATTGGCGCTAGCCTCACAGCTTCCTCTACTGTTAAACGGTGCTGCACGCGCAACGACACACAAAATAATTACTCGCATTGTGGTGTGACCAATATTTCGTCTTTTTGAAGCGGATATTCAGGACACAATAACAGGTAAGTTGCGTGGTTTTGATACGCCTTTAGCCTTAGCTAACGTACAGCACGTCAAAACTCATGACATCTGGTGGAATTCCTTCAAGTAAACGAGCTAATGTTATTTCTGATCGTTAAATGACGATAATATAAACAAGCCAAAACACATCAAGGCTCCTGTAATCCTCTTATGCAGCAATGTCAACTAAATGCCTCTAAAAGCAACAAAAAATGCCAGCATCCTCATCATGACGATTACTTCCTGTGCTTGTATATAAGAGAGTACTTCAGTTATCCCGAGGTAAATTGCTGAAATACCTGCAGCTAACACATTAAAGCAGTTCATAGTTGTCACATTTGCAGTTCCAAGCAGGTTTTAGCGTAAAAAAAAACCCTCACCAAGAGCAGGTGAGTGTCTGTGAATAGCAGCTAATTTGATATTTTATATTTCAGAGCAACTCTGTCAGTTATATGAATATGGGCTGATGACAGCAGGACAAACATGCACATAATTGCACACATAATCTATAAAGATATAAGATAATATCAGACTGACTATGCCACTGTAATTGTGGGGATCTCATGTGCAGTTTCTGTCCTTACACCTGGCACTCTAATGTAGTATCTGCTGTTCAAACTAGGGTTGTAAGGTATACTGTGATATTAAAATTGACAGTTATAGTATTGTGTACATTTGCTTAATAACAATATTGAGGAAAAAAGCAACTAAACAGAAAACCTCAACTTTGTTTTCAAAAGGGAGACTTGTTACACGTACTTCCATTAAAGAAATGGTTTCAAGTTTCAAATAGTTGAAACTAGATCTGTAAAGGGTCATTCTGACTGATAATAATAATGTAATACTGTGATACTACTTTATTTCCTGGGACGGTTATTGTACTGTGAAAATCTCATACCATTGCAACCCTAGTTCAGACCATCATTTCAAATCGTGTGTGCGTTTGTGTGTGTCACAGTGGTTATGGAGGTGGACGAGATGGAGACGAGAATGCCAGAGCTCCAGGAGTCTCGGAAGAGGGTAAAAACCAAGAAGAGGACAGAGCCTTATGAAGAAAGAGATGATGACGGTAAGCACTAGGGGTGGGAATCTCCAGGCACCTCATGATTTGATTTAATTACGATTCAGAGGGTAACGATTCAATAATAAAACGATTAATGTTTGATTTCAACACATGATTTATTTTTCTCTTTCTTTTAAAATATAGCGTACAAAATTTTTGGTGATCCATAATTAAATAAACAGATAATTTTACTTGCATACAGTCAAGTGGCTCGTGTCCAGGTCCCTTTCCCCTTCAACCTACCTCCATACCCTCACTTTTAAACCAAGAGGTGCCAGTCGGCTTGTACCCATCTGCAGCTCATTCTTGTCCATTGTAGGATATACATATATATGGGATATACACACGCCTGCGTAGCGTCCAGTGTTTGCATAGCCTACTGTAATATTTCCCCTGAAACAGTTTGCAATTCACATTCTATTCAATAATATATGGTCTGCAATCTTTTTTAATTGAAAAAGTTAACTGCACTGATGAATGAATGAATTTGAAAGCACCTTCCAGTCTCCTGTGTGTATAAGAATAACATGAGGGGGAGGCGGAGTGCTCCGTTGCAGCCTCTCTCTCCGTTAGCGTTGGTGAAAGCCAAGACACTGGGCAGGTCAGGCACAGGGGTTTTAAGGTAAAACAGACTGAGCAGAGTTATTTTCTTCACCACAGAGGTGTTTTAATTTGGTTAATGCTGCAGTCGGTTTACATGCTGATCGCTGCTCCTCTCCTTAATGTTGGTCTTTTGGTGATGGCCTAAGCAACTATTCACAATATACTTCATGGTCGCCTCGCAAATGTGATTATTTAGACATTAAATTAAAACAAGCTTGCAACTGCTGTCTTTTGTGAAGTTGAATTAGTACAAGTTAACTTTAGCTTGTCTGCGCTGTAGACAGTCCGGCTACTTCGCAACTGAGTTCTGACACTTTTGTTCCGTCAGCATCATGTTATGAATAAACATTTACATAATCAGTTATTGACATTTGTGAATCGATGCTGAATCGTCCAGTTCTACATGGCAATGCATCTATCAATTGATTTGTTTTCCCCACTTATAGTAAGCACATATTTGTGTTTTTTTAAAACATATAATTGATAGTTTTTAGGAGTTTCGATTTACATTAGTCTGGATCGATATATAGATCATCGACGCATATTATCATCTTTAAGATACACCTTATTTTGAAATACCTAAGGCACATCTGTGTCACCATTTCCTCCAAGCATCACCTCCTTCTAAGCATTTAAACAGTGCCAGTGGTTTAGCGCCAGGCAGACTATGGTGAGCAGCCAAGAAAAAGACAATGAGGATATTTACTCATATTGATCGCAGTCCCCCTGAATTGAATCAAATCAAAATCATACCGTGACAGACTTTGTGTTATCAAACATCGTAGTGTTCGCCTAAGAATTGATATAATATTGTCTTGTGATGAAACGTGACCTACACCCCTAATAGTTTTTAAACAGAGTTCCAGTTTGACTTTATTATCCACAAAGGACATTCTTGGCTGTTAATTGCAATTATTTGTCTCGCCGATAGCAAAGTTTTATCCTTAAATAAGTCAAAATAAGTTCAAAACCTGAAAGAAAGATTTCATTAACATCTATATAATATAATATAATATAAAATATATAATATCATAAGCTCCAATTATGCTGCATTTTTGCTTGAAAAATGACTCAAACAAATGCTCCGTTATCACAATTTCTGCTGTTAATTTATAACTTGTATAATCTCTGCTTTGGGTTTTTTGTTTGTTGCAAACCTGAATTTCACCAATATGTTTTTCTTTACAGAAAATATGTCTGATTCTCCGTGTGGGTCTGTCCCCTCCACAACTGAAACTCCCGGCAAAGAGACCCAGTTGGAGGATGGCTCTGACTCTCTCAGTGTAATAAAAAAAGCAGTGGTGGTCTTGACCCGACTCCCAGAATACAAGATCAGCGCTCTGCGACCGCCGACACCTCAGCAGTTCTACAGTGAAGACGACTCTGTCAGTAGCTCTGATTCTGATATGCAGTGGGAACCAGAAGATGATTCTAGTGATTCTGATTTCTCCCTCTCACATAATAAACAGAAAACTGCCAAACATGCCAAGAACGACACAACAAGAAACAACAACAACAACAACAATGGTAATGCCGTGACCTCAACATGAGCTCCACCATCACTCACAGACAGAAATACCAAATGAACGGCACTCATATAATGGCAATTTTAAGCGTTGCTTTATCAGCTCATAATTTTTACCCTGAATATTCCCATGACAAATCATTCATATTTTACAATCTTTCAAGCTCATACATGTTTTTAATATACACATTTTTGTTTTTCAATGTTGTCAGAACCAGGTCCTATAATAATATCATCGGCTTTTGCTCACTGCTCCAATGAAACCACGAAGGTCCGTCCGAACCTGCCGGAAGAAGAGCTCAAAGTGGACATGATGGTTCTCGCCAGGAAGAGGTCCATGAGATGGCAGCGAGGAAAAATAGTAGACATAGTAACAAGGGGTAAGAAAATTTATCTTTTTGGGTGAAAATTGTGCTTGTGCTTCATATGCATCTAACACCTGGGTTTTTAGTTGATTATTGATGAAGATAGACCAATAATTCCAGTTCGTAAAATGTTTTTTCTCTGTTTCTACACAGTTTTGAAAAATTAATAACTCCCAACAAAAAATACATTTTAAAAGATGTGTCACTGGGCTCTAGAGAAATGTGATGGGGTCTTTTTTTAAACTATTTTATACACTAAATGATAGTTCATTTTAAAAAAATTATTGATAGGTTAATCGATATAAAGCTAATTAGGGCTGCACATGTCAGTGCGATTGGATCTGGCTGGGGAACATGAGTATTCGACCTTTTTTTTTTATATACAGCATTTTAGAGTTTAACCTGGGTTTGATGGGACATTCAGTGTGACAGTGACGTTCAGGTAATATATTCAGCATGCCAAGCTCAAATTAAAAATGCCAAGCATGCCAAGCTCAAAGACTAACTACACTAACGATGGATCAGAAATGTGCCCCATTTCTACCGACACTAGATATCAAACAGAAGTCTGAAACTGTATCCTGTTAAGTTGCTTTTAGCCATAAATTCACCACTTACAAGTAGAAAGCAGAAGACAATGTTATCCCGGAGCCTATCCCGGGCGAAGCCTCTCTCTCCTTAATCTGGGGACTGAAACATCCACAGAAGTAGGCTGCAAATGCCGGACAAAAACTAAAAAAGAAAATGCTTGGCTGTAAGAATCTCCATCAACTAAGAAGTCTCTGACTGATGATTCTGATCTTTAAGGAGGCAGCCCTAAAGCTAATTGTTAGTATCAGCTCTCAGTCATTTTCATTTGTATGGGTTGTTTTTATACACAAAAATGTGGCTGCCACATGTTCCTTACATGCAGATACAACTGTATTTTTACAGAGAACAATGTTTTTGACTTCTGTAATTGATTTCGAAGTATAATAAACATCAAGCAGTGGTGATTTTACTCACTGATATTTTCTTATTTGCAGAAGATGGACGGTTGAAGTACAAAGTTAGTTTTGAAGAAAAAGGAAAGAGCCTGGTGTCCGGCCACCACATCGCCTTTGACACCACACCGAAGCTGGAGCAGCTGTATGTCGGGGCTCGCGTCGTGGTCAGGTGTCAAGATAACAAGTTCAGGTTTCGGCCCGGTGTTTTGTCAGAGCTCCCCAGCAGAAAGAACCGCTTAAGGTGTGTGCTTAAATGAGTGTTTGTGTGTACATCCACGATCCACCAGAAGCATTTTTAGAAGAAACTAATACCTCTAAAAGAAATTGCTGTAGTAACAGTTTGATTTGTAGTAAAATATATTTTAATGTTCCAGGTTCTTGGTCTTTTTGGATGACCACACGCCGGTCTATGTTGGTTTACCTTTATTTCACCTGGTGTGCAGACCACGTAAGTTTGCCTGTTGATACACTCACATGTCTAGGGCCTTTATTTATCTACTGCAGAGAGAACCAGGCCTTTATCAGAAATGGGATTTGATTAGAGATTAGAGACCTTTGTTTTGTTTTACTTATCTATATAATTGTAGGTGGTGCTTTTAAGGTGCCCTGGAGAGTGTGTGACCATTAGTAGTAGCTACGAGTTAGGAGCAGGCGCCTGTTTTGTTTGTATTGTGCACACATAACGGGTCCCAAATCCATGCTACATTCTAATTCTATATAGTATATAATGCATACCAATACTCACTGTTTCTAACACAGACTTTACTTGGATGGGCAGCCCAGGTATATTCACAGTCGCCAAAAGGTATTTGGTCCTGAAGCGCAGGTGTTGTGTCAAAATCTGTTCCCCCATCTTATATTATTTCTCCCCTGTTAAGGTGATACCTCCTGTAGTGCCCCCTCTGTGGTTACTGTTAGGGATAAGGTTTCCTGTAATCTTCCTGGAGCTGTTTGACCACCTCCCATAGTCTGAGTTTTTTCTTTTGTGCAGTGCATCACGGGAGAATGGTATCCATCAAATGCACACTAAGAAATGTACCTTATCTTGAGTAGTGAGTGTGAGTATACTGTCACTTTTCTGATGTTAACACACTTTACTAAACACCTCCTTAGAATTGGTTTGAATTATGGATTTGGGACATGTCATTTATCTTGCAAACACAATATTATTTGTGAATATGTTCATTCAAAGCAAAAGGAACACGTGTACCTATGGACCCGTCCCATCTTTTCAGCTATTGAAATGCACAGTTGGTAGTACGCCTGAAGAATGACAGACTGTCTTTTTTTCTTTCTTTTTTTTAAAAGAGGAAAATGTTCTAGACGACATTCCAGACAGCCCTCACAAGTCCTTCATGACGCAATACCTGAAAGACTGGCCTTACCCACACTTGACCCAGTACAGGGTGGGACAGGCCCTCAATGTGGAGTTAAATGGATCCCAGCAGAGGTGTGAGGTGCAGGTGGTTGACTGCAGCATAATGCAGGTCATTTTTCTGGTCAGTATCATTTTATACTGCTGTTGTTTAAACCACCAATGTTATTTCAGGTTAGATTTCTTTGGTATAATGTTGTTTTTTCCGTCACTCTCAGGAAAATCAGCAGAAGGAGTGGATTCATCGAGGCTCCATGCGACTTGAACACATGGCTAGATTTTTGGAAATGAAAGCAGAAGAGCGCAACGGCGATTCTGACTAAAAGCCCACGGACACAGGAGGGAAAAAAATAAAAGATATATCCATCATTATCACCCTGAAGTGATGTGCCATTGGGATCTCAGCCCAAAATAAGATTTGCAGTGAAGAGATGAGCACACATGAATGACTCAAGCCCGACGTTTGTTCCAATCTGATGTTCTTTGTTTTCTATTTTTCAGACTTAAAGCAGTTGAAGTTACTTGTTGGATTATTCTGTTACACAAGTAAGTTGCGCACCACTATAAAATAGTGAGCAGTTATCATTTTCAGTTTGTCTGGAAATGTGAATTTATCTTAAAGCAGCTTTTGACAGCATACTCAAGCGGCTGTTAAGTTCAAACAACTTTGCATGTCGCAAACAAGAAAACTAGCTTCCTATTTTATTTGTCCTTTTTACAGGGTGACTGACCAAGCGCAGATTGAGGAATTACGTGATGCTTTTAGTGCAGACGCACTGTGAATTCAATACAAATGCAAAAATGAGAACATTTTGAAAAAGTGAGAGAAAGCGCTACATCATGTTTTGAGTTTTGCTAATGTGGTTGTTGATGAGTTTTGGGAAGCTGGAACGACCAAGTTGGACATCACTGTAAATGTTTTTTGCTTGATATCCTGCAGTTGTGTGAGTTTATTTTAATATGATCTATTTCATTGCATTACAGTCTTGCCGCTAATGCTTTTATCCAATGTAACTTAAAGGTACATTTCACCATGTGGGTACGAGAACAAAATCTGAAAGGTAAATGTGCATCACCTTCAACAAATATGCTCAAGTGCTACATTTAGAGACAATAGAAGATAAAGAAAAAGACTTTTCCGTCTGCGATGGAACGTGTCGAGTTCCTGCTGTCTTGATTGTGGAGTGAAGACAGCAGACACTTGTGACTTGAGCAGCATTTGTGTTTAATCTTGTAAATTTAAAAAATCTGGGAACAAATTTTCCTGAAGAACTCAAACAAGTCATGGATTCTTTATTAATATGCACTTTAGAGTCAACAGCATTTTTACTCCATGTTGTTTCTCCCATCTAGCCAATGATCCGCATCCAGTTTGACCTCCATGTATGTAAATGCTTTGTATTGTCCGTCACTTTTTTGTTTCATTTTGTAAGTAATAAAAGGATCAATGCAGGATGACCACAGCTCCACCTGGCTTTATCTTTGCTCAGGTGCTGGAGGCATCAGTGAGCCTGAAGTGATGAGATTTCTGCACACTTAGCTCCATGCAGTGTTTGCTTCAGACGACGGCACTCAACAAGGAATATGAAATGAGGGTTATGCTGTCATGTCAGATGTTTCTTCATTTCTCATTTGGAATTTGGGGTCTCATCATAGTTCATAATAAAGTTCCCAGAATACCCCTTCATAACGCTTTGTTCTCAGATGCTTTTTTCCTAACAGATGTGGGGATAAGATTAAGATAAAATAAGAGGACAGACATGAGTGGAAGGTGCAGCTTGGCTGGTTGGTGGAGACATACAACCCCAAGACAGTAATTCTAGTTTTTATATTCACTCCGTTCCACCCCTTCTTGGCTTCCATTTGTATGCCTGGCAGTGCTCCAATACGTACTTAAAAGGTGGTGCTTGTGTCACCAGGGTGTGTACAGGTGTGTTACATACTGCCAGGGATTAGAATGGGATTAGTTATTTTTACCTGCCTGTATTACCCGACAAAGACGTGCAGAAGGTCTTAACTAACTGAAACTAGCAGGGAACGTAACTTTTTACATAATTATGTTACCACTGTTATCTACATTGCAACTACTTCCATCTATTTGTGGTATCTAGTCCATATTTATGTGGAAGACACTCAAATACAGCCGAGAGCACAGTATACTGCTCCAACCAAAACTAGTAAAACCGGTGTGTACTTCAAAGTGAATTCCTGCATGCAAGACAGACAAGAAAACACTCAGTTATATACACATTCATAGATGAGCAAATAACTATCACAGGAGTGGAGAGGACTAGCATGGCATTTATTGCACTTAAACACAGGAAGTAGTATTCTATATAAACAGAGTAAAGGAAAACGAGACTGACGTGTTGAAATGACAAACTTCTGAATTTATTAAGGCAGGACTTGTACTTTTGGTGGAGTTGGCCTATCTCCACATTATCTAAATATTTTTTCCACCACTGGTGTTGATTTAACTCTAATTTTAAGGTTGCAGCTTGTGACACTTACTGGATTTATTCCAGGTGTATCCAGTGAACTGAAAATTTCATACAGTTTTATATGATACATATTGATATTTGGCTATTTATTTTTAACCATTATCTGTATTTTTTTGTGTATAGAGTTTAGTGCAGGGGTGTCAAACATACGGCCCAGGGGCCAGAACTGGTCCACCAAAGGGTCCAATCCGGCCCACTAGATGACTTTGCACACCTGATATTGATGCACCTGTGAAGGCTAAGAGGTGCCAGGTTTAAACAGTGAGTAGGTACTTTATGTAAAATGCTGCCTCAGAGGCTTCTCCACCCTGACCACAATACAGCTCTCTGAAATAACAATGACTACTTACTGTGGTCGTACTTAAAGATATTGAACATCGTGCAAAATATTATCCACCAGCAGCTTCGGTACAAAAGAATCTGTATCAGACTTCTATCTTAAAACTGGCTGCTGTTTTTGGACTTCAGCTCCGCATTTAATACAGTCATCCCCAGCAGAATGGAGACCAAGCTGCTGGACCTGGGTGTGAACTAGCACATGCAGGTGGATTACAGACTTTTAAGACCCACCCACCCTTCCTCCCTGACACTCAACACTGGGGCTCCGCAGGGTTGTGTGCCGAGTCCTCTTCTGATTGCCCTCTACGCACATTTAGCCCAGAACATCATTGGTACACAATTACCAGCACTTGAGGATTTGTACAAAAGCTGCTGTCTCCGTAGGGCCACAAACATAATTAAGGACTCTTCTCTACCAGGACATGAACATTTCACACTGCTACCCTCTGGAAGGCGATACAGGTCTATGAGATCTCGCACTTCCAGACTCCTCAACAGTTTTTATCCAAGTGCTATTAAGATAATTAATTAATATTAATTCTGTATAGGCCTACATCAATATATACTTGGCTGGGCCAGCTGTGCAATTCAGTCTGTACTGCTGCACTGATTTATTTTATCTGTTTATTTATTACAGAATTATGTATTCTCCTTTTTTACCCATTGTGTATTTTATGTGTCTCACTGTTGCTGGTTATTGTTTTTTGTTTATTGTCTTTTGCTGTTTTTATGTGTAACAGTAATCACAAAATTTCGTTGTACTACTCTGCAGTGACAATAAAGGCATTGAATTCAATTGAATTCAGTTGAACTGAATTGAATTGAATATATTGGTGGAACCCTGCTGCTGAGGCAATGACAAAACTGTACAAGACTGTACAAGACTGTAAATGATTTGGAAGACAGGGGATGACTTAAACCTGCTTCTTCCATAGCTTCCACTTTAGTGGAAATATTTTTTTTTTTTAATGAAAGTGAGTAGTAGACTGACTGAATGTGTAAAAACTGAGACATACATACACAATTTGCGCATTTTTTTCTGAGGATATCGCGGGCTGATCATCATCCGTTGTGTACATGGATGAATGTTCTCGTAATTAACTTTTTTACACTAAAAGGGAGACACTTAAAGATCTTGTTATATATAGGTTATTATGTAATGGTTTTACTAGTCCGGCCCACTGGAGATCAAACTGGGCTGTGTGTGGCCCCTAAAATGAGTTTGACACCCCTGGTTTAGTGAGAAAAACAATGGAGAGGCTTGTAGGTCGGTTGCACGGACACAGGGGGCAGCAGTGAGCTCACGGCTTGGCGCAGCAGCATGAGGCGAAGAAGATGACAGACGACAGACGACAGCAGTGAACTCGTCACAGTATGTAACGTTACAACTAAAGTCCGCGACGGTGGAAGAGTGGATTCATTCAGACAAAGGTGAAATTTGTTCCTCATTTTAAGTATTTGCACACAAATAATTCACTTTCACCAGAGTTAGAATAGTTTGAAACCACTCTTGCTTAGCAGTTAGCATAGCTTAGCATAAAGACTTAACACCGACAAACGGTTCCGCTGTTTTTCTCAGTGGTGTTTAAGAATTAAGGAGCTGCCAACCCTTCAGAGCCTCTCCTGCTCTACACTTGTGTCACGTGATTTGAACCTTTGTGTGTGTTGCAGTGATAATGGAGGGGGAAGAGATGGAGATGAGCAAAGAGGAGCTCCAGAGGTGGCTCAGACAGAGGATAAAGAAGAACGAGCTGATCACCTCAGATGTGCTAGAGAAATGCAAACTGCTACAATCTGTGCTGGAAAGGAGGGAGAGACCGGCTGCCCTCCTCCTGAAGCTCTGCAAGTGAGTGTTATATTCTAAGCGCCTGTGTCCACTTCTTGTAAAAGCCCTTTGGACCTTTAAGGGATACTTTACCAATTTTCAACCAGCTTTGCATCATAATAATATGGGTAGTATGTGCGCATAAACTGTGGTAATCTTTCCTCCGTCGTACCAGCTCCTAGATCACACTGCTCACCTACCACAGATTTTCTCTGGCTCTGGGGCTTTTCCTCGAACTACAGATTTATTTACCTCTGCATTTTTGTACACCCGTCACCACAGACTAAAAGACTATGGAAGCGGGAGAGAGAGAAAACTGCCTTAGTCTCTCTCTCTCACTCTCACATTTTAGTGCACTGTTTGGCTGTTGAAGGAGAATTTGTGAACAGGAAGTGGGCGCCATACTGTGTCCTGTATTGTAAAATTGGAGGCCAAAACACTGAGATCAAACAGTTAGACAAGCTTGCATAATATCACCCACTAGCGGGAGCATTTATTGATCCAGTGCAGGACAGTGCATTCTGGTAGTTGTAGGTTTTCCACCTCTTGAGCAAAAGCGAATACCCTTTTCCTCTCGTTTCCGCTGGTCATGTTGCACCAATTTCCAAAGTATGAGTGTCTTGCAACTGCACAGACAGTGCAGTTCTCATTTATGTTGTTTATTGCTTGCTCTCAGTGTAGACATCTGGAAATAGCAAACTGAAAGTTAAGAACATCTGATAAGACAGTCGGAGCAATACTGAGACAACTGAACGCAAATAAGAAAAAGTAAAACTCAGTCAAACTTTGAAAGACAAAGTGGGACTGATAAACAGAAAAAGCAACTACAAACCTCAGAATATAAATGCAGCAAATCTGGCTATCCTTTAGAAAAAAGTATTTAGCACCTTAACTTGATAAAAGCAATACCTCAGTTTGCCGACTGTTGTAATTTACCCTGCTCATACATTTCTATGAAATTTATCTGTCCATTCTAAAAAACCTGCCTATGCTGCTTAGGTTTGGGAACCCAGAAAAGTCACACAATTTCTGTATTATAGAATAATATAATTGTATTAAAAATGTAAACTTGGTTTCATTTATTTACTTAAAAATTAGTATTTGGAGTGATGTCTTGCTCACCTGGTAGAGCATGCGTCCCACATAGGCTGAGTCCTTTGCAGCAAAAGCCCGGTCAGAATCGAACATTGGGCCCTTTGCTGCGTGTCATCCCCGCTCTCTCCGTTCCCTTTCTGATCAATCTCCATTTACACTTAAATAAAGGCAATAAAAGCCCTAAGACATAATGAGTACTGGTCCCTGCTGTGTACTCAAAGTACAGTTGTTTGTCTTTCTCAATGTTCTTTGCTTGATTCATGTTGTCTTTGTTGTTTTTTGTGTTTCAGGTCGGTGTCAGCATGTGAATCGGTTGTGAAGACTCTATACTCTTTGCTGGGGTGGGAATACAAAGAGACGGATTCCCATAATGAAGAAAATACATCAGATTGTGGTAAGATGCAAATCGTTCGGTTAACGGCAAAAAATGCACTCTTGGTTTGTCTTTGTCAGTTGTTAATTTGTTTGGTTTGTTTGTCCCATTGTAGGAAATACAGTCCCCAACTCTCCAAGTCCTCCTGACCCTACTCCTAAACTACAGGACAGTGAGAAACTACATGGAGATGAACGGAAAAAATTCTGTACTCCTAAACTACAGGGCAGTGAGAACCTATGTGGAGATAATGGCAAAAAAATCTCTATCCGTCTCTTTCGAAAGAGAAAACCAGTGGTGGCCTTGACCAGACTTTCCGAAAGTGAGATCCAGTCTTTACTTCGTCCAGCGCCCCAGAGTAGAGATGATGAAGATGAATCCTTACACAATTCGGATTCTGATATGCAGTGGGAACCAGGAGATGACTCGAGTGATTCTAATTATTCCATCTCAAGTACTAACAGCCGGCCAAGCAAGAGAAGAAAAATGGATCAAAAGAATAAAAAACTTGTCAAGACTCATGCATCACCTGAAGCCAGTACAAATAGCAATGCTAAGAGCAACGGAACGAAAACATCAGCACACCAAGCAAGTGCCAGTACTGATGCTAAGGTCAACGTGAAGAAAACATCTCCACCCCAAGAAAGTGCCAGTACAAATGCTAATGTCAGTGTAACAAAAACCTCAACACCACCAGCAAACAGCAAAGGTGATGGCTACAAAATACAAAACACCCCAACCAAACTGTTTTGTTGCATGAATTCCCTTATTTCTGGTCCTAAAATTTACATCTCATTGCTTTCATATCACTCTTGATATGCAAAATATGAGAAAGAAATGTAATTTTGTAACATAGTTTAAAGTTTATGTGGTCATTTACATGTCTTTCAACTGACGCAAAGTGCTTTTGCATGACTTTGGGAGGACATTGATATTTTCCAACCAAATAAATTACAGTATTTAGTGAATAAGATATAGGAACACTTCAACAATGAACATTTTGCTGTTCCATGTTTTGTAACCTGAACTGGGAGACAGTTCCATCCTATTGGACCAGTTACGATGAAATTAATTAACAAGGCACACCATGACAGTTTCTTTGTGTTAAATGGTGGATATTGAAACATCACTTCATCGGTTTTGATGTTAACACACTGTATTCCTTTTCCACTGACAGAAGTATACCCTGTCATAGTATCTACTCTTTGCCAGTCCTCTGGTGAAGATACCAAGACCCCTCCCAAAGGGCCACTAGGAGAGCTCGTTGTGAACATGAATGTTATGGCCAGAAAGAGCCCCATGAGCTGGAGGCCAGGGAAGATCATGGAAATAATAACAATGGGTAAGAAAAAAAAGCTCTGTCAACACAAAACAGAATACAATGCAACAAATTCATCTTCCACTTTACAGGTATTAGTCTGTAGCTGTAGTTGGTGACTTTTATAAAAACAAACTTTGCTGAAGCTTTCACAATATTCACACAGCCCTGAATGAGACAGATAATCTGTGATAAAAATCATATTCCTCAGCCTTTTTTTATTGCCTTGTAGCGCTTCTAATGGCCTTACTGCATGTGAACAACAACAACCAATCAGAGCATGTCAGTCACTGCTTGTGAACTGCCGTCAAACTGTCACACTAGGCAGCGCTGATCAAATATGAATCAAAATTCTGTCACTGCATTGCCTATTTCTCGCCTCAAATGTTTTCAGAACATATTTTAGTGTACTGTTTAGCTGTAAAAAATTAGGAAGTGGGCATGCTGGTGGGTGGCGCTTTGTTTTTCGCTCAACTGTTTTCAACATGGCTGCCACGTGGCAAACCTTTTACAAACTCATTTTACATCTAAACAGTACACTAAAATATGTTTGACAGCTGCGTCAGAGACTCCTGTCATGACAGTTACCAGCTGTGGCTTTAAGAGGTATTTATTATCCAGTTGTCCCCCAGCTAGTAAGAACATAGGTTTGTCAAAGTAGTCAAGAGTGTTTATGTTACAAGTGTTTGTATGTAGTATCAATTAAAAACACTTAATACCATAACTAAGAACTTTTCACCGAGAACAAACGTCAAGGATTTCTGGTAGAATGAAACTGATCACACACATGACAAAACAACAGTGAAATAATATACAGTAAGATGTGTAAAAACTCCAAGAGCGGTGTCATACAAGCTTGAATTATCCAGTCCCATGTTTAGTGGATATCCACATGTGTATGTATTAACTAAAATACTGCAAAATAATGTTTCTGGTAACTGGCTCATTGGGTAACTAGGACTCTAGCAGAGCAAACAGACTGTGGTCAGTGACAGTGTCATTAAATGGGCAAGCTTTGCCCCTGTACCGAGCCAGTCAATCTGCTTATGAACATGGGAACACTGTAGACAGCAAACCTGTGGAAAATGATTTAAGACTCCCAGTGTAGATGTAAAACATGAGCCTGGTAAGAGCATCCTGATAACGTGAGCTCAACACTCTGTTTTGCTCTCTGGATCAGTCTGGACTTGCTGCAGCCCCAAACACTTGAAGTGGGCAAGAATACTCACCTTGACAGGCAAACTCCTTCAGCCAGTCAGCGTAACAAATCTTTGGGAAACATCATCATTAGTAACAGAGCCAGTTGATGAATCAAGCTTTTGCCAAATCCAGTTGGAAGAACAGTGAGAACGCATTTTCCTCCGAGAAAATCGTCAAGTGCATACTCTTGTTCTTGTTTAATTGTTGTTATTGACTGTATTTCTGCAATAACTTTACTTATTGTTGTGTTTACTTACATTAGAGTTAGCACTTGTTTCCTCAGGAGCCGCCATTACTGTTCTGCAAGCTGCAGCCTGCATTTTATGTCACTGACTACAACACAGGCCCTGATTGACTGCTTACATTATTGACTTCGGTACGGATCCCTGATTGGCCCCGATTTGGTTTTAATTTCTGGAAAGTGTTTGGGGCGGCAGCAGGGCCAGACTGATACAGAGAGTGAAACAAAATGTTGAGCTCACAGGATGGTCTTACCAGGCTAGTAAATCACAAGATGTTAACATTATTCTCCTAGGATTTAGTTGAAGGCCCATGATGTCTGGCCCTTTCATCACCTGAATTACTAACTTTCTCAAAATTCTTGAGTGTCGACCAAGTTTGTGCATCATCATTTTTCTTTTGCAGAGGGTTTCAGCACAACAGCAAGGATGAGGAGTTAGTTCATGAAATGTGGCTACCACAAATGACTGATGCCAAGATATTAAGTTTGTTTAAAGAAGACCTTAATTATTAGAAGTGTTTTTTTTCTTTTTTGCAGAAGATGGTAGGTTGAAATACAAGATCAATTTTGAGGAGAAGGGGAAGAGCCGAGTCTCTGGTCACCACATTGCCTTTGACTACATGCCAAAAGTGGATCAGCTGTTTGTCGGCGCTCGTGTGGTGGTCAAGCGTAAAGTTGAGGAGCGCCACTTCAGCCCTGGTATCATGGCAGAGCTCCCCAGTAGAAAAAACCGTATGAGGTTTGTGTGTAATGGATACATTTTAAGATAAAGTCAGATTTAAATGTTGTTAAATGTCAGATGCTTTAGCCCAAGTATGGTTTGATAAGAAAACATGTTTTCATTTTCCAGGTTCCTGGTCTTTACTGATGATCACAAACCGCTCTATGTTGGCTTACCTCTACTTCGCCTTGTGAGCAGACCACGTAAGTTTTGGTGTTTTCATTCATGTTTTCAAGATTTATTAGAGTGTCTGCGAAGAGTTATCATCACAGTCTATGAGTCAGATTCACCCCCACTCCTCCACAGCTCCACCCTCTCGTTAAAATATGGTCATTTCTGGCTCCAAAAAACCAAGATGGTGACAGCAGAAAAACTTAAGACTTAACGGGAGTCCGCAAACCAATGGGTGATGTCACAGTAGCTACGTCCATTATTTTATACAGTCAGATAGCATGTGAGGGAAGCATGAGTGTGCAGAAGGATTTTGCTGGAGCGCAGAGCAGTTTCTTAAAAAAGGTGGAGGGTCCCCTAATCTCCTGCTCCAGCCCACTCTAAGTTCGCTGTGGTACCGCTCACATTATGAGTTCAAAGCTTGCTTGACCCAGAATGCATCAGTGTATTGTGCGTGCACCCACACTATTTTTTTGTAAAAAATTGGCTGCTGTGATCTCCAAAATGGAGTTTACAAAGTACTTTCAAAAGGAAATTGATCAAGTGGAAAGCAGATTGAGCAGAGCGACTTTAAACAGATCAATCAATCAATTGCTTTATGTGTCCCCCAGTGGGGCAATTAGTTTCACAGCAAGTGGGAGCAGCACAAAGTACAAAAATACACAAATACACACAGCATAATAAACACATTGTGAACAAGCCTAATAAATACTCACTCCTACTCAAGTTAAAAAAGATTAAGATATTCCACACTAATGAATAAGCTACCTTTTCCTCCTGGAGTTTAGAAGAGAGACAGCGGAAGGAACAAAGGAGTGCTTGTATCTGTTCGTTTTAGCAAGTGGGAGTCTGAGCAGTGAACCTGATGGTAAAAACTGAAACTGTTGGTGTATGGAGTATGAGAGCAGTCGGACAAGATGGAGTTTGCTTTCTTAATCAACTGTATGTTGTAAAGGTCCCGTAAAGTTTCTTGTGCAGACCCGGTGATTTTACTACAAACACTAACAACCTTGTTTAGTAGATTTCTCTCTTTTACCCTCAAGGATTGAAACCAACAGATAAAAGAAAACGTGATCACAGACTCAATAAAAGAACGATAAAACATAGTCATCAGGGTAGAGTCAACCTGGAATTTAGCAAGTTTTCTAAGACAAAAAAGACGCTGCTGACTTTTTTTTTATAAATCGAGTCCGTATTTTTCTCGAATGTCAGCTTGTTGTTAAGAATAGTGCCTAAGTACTTATAGGACTCTACAATTTCAACTGCCTGACCATCAATCACTGTGAAGTCAGGAGATGAGGGCTGCACACGTCTAAAGTCAACACACATGTCCTTTGTCTTCAAAACATTCAAAGATAAAAAAGATTCCTGACACCATTTTAAGAAATAAGTTATTCAGCAGGCTCACTATGACCATGTCGTCCGCGAACTTCAATATATGGCCGTTTTCAAAGGTGCTACAACAGTCATTTGCGTACAGTATGTACAGCAGAGGAGAGAGGACGCATCCTTGAGGTGAGCCAGTAGATGATACAGATAGATCAGAGAGTTGACCATTAACTCTGACTCTTTGTGTTCTGCAAGTCAACAATACTGCCTTCCAGACCAAAGTTGTTCATAAGTCTCTGGATTAGTAGATGAGGCTGAATAGTATTGAAGGCGGATGAAAAGTCAACAAACATCAGTCTAACATGATTGTTAGAGCTCTCATGGTGCTTGTAGATGTGATTTAACAAAGTTATGGTGGCGTCCTGGACCCCTCTCTTGGACCTGTACGCAAACTGCAATGGGTCAATCAAGTGTTCAGTAATTTTCAGCAGTTCAGCTTTGATCAGTTTTTCAAATGACTTCATAACTAATGAGGTCAGGGCTATGGGCCTGAAGTCATTTAAAGATTTGGGATGTTTAGACTTGGCAGCAGGAACTATAGTCGACTGTTTCCACAGATTAGGAACCTTCTGCTGAGACCAGGATAAATCAAAAATGTAATTAAAAATGGGGCCTAGTTGTTCAGCAGAGTTAGAGAGTAGTCGACTACTGATATTATCAGGACCAACACTTGTTCTTCTTTTACAGTGTTTAAAAGTTTTAACAACAGAATGTGAAAGGAGGGGACGCTTGTTGATTTGGTTCCAGTGTAGTGTTTTTCAGCATCATTATTTCATTAATAAAATCATGCACATCAAATCTGGAGTAGAATTTGTTTAGCTCTTGTGCCAGAGCCAGATCAGAGGTGAACCCATCTAATGAGACCCTTGTCTTCACATTGTCAGTCAGACCAACCATAGACCTAATACTGTCCCATGCTGAGCCCAGATTATTATTGCTAAGCTTATCTTCAAGTTTTAGTTTATAAGATAATTTAGCCCCGTTTGATTTCCTTTTGTACAGACAAAACTTCAGTTAAATTATCCTGTTTAAAAGCCTGTTTCTTTTTATTTAGTAACACTTTAAGGTGTCTGCTCACCCAAGGTTTGCTATTGGGATAGTCTTTACAGAGGAGTGGAGGGAACCAACAGTCCCTTGAGTGAGGGGTGAAATTCTTGCCGCTCCACTCTGATCACACGTTCTGGCTCAGGTCTAGCCAGAATGGAGTCAGAGCTACAATTTGTTGCACCTGTCAAACAGTTGTCCACCTTCTACTCTACCGCCAGTAAGCAGAATGACCAACTTTGGGTTTTTTTCCCCCCTGTGACAGTGAAGGACCCTTTGGATGATATTCCAGATGGCAACCACAAGGATTTCATGAGGCGGTATATGGAGGCTTGGCCTTACCCACCTCTGACCCAGTACAGGATTGGACAGACAGTCAATGCAGAGCTCGATGGAGTCCTACAGAGGTGTGAGGTGCTGGTAGTCGACTGCAGCTTGATGGAGATTCTTGTTGTGGTCAGTATCTGTGAACATCATTCTTTGAACTATTCTAGCTGGTTCTTGGTGTATTTTTCCCTGTTATGTTTATTTAGATTCCAGGACTCATAGTAGTGTGTGCTTTATCAATCTTAGGCAGATCAACGTAAGGAGTGGATCTACCGAGGATCCACATGCTTGCAACACATTCTTAATATGAACAAGATTTTGGAGGTGAAAAAGGAGGAGAAGCAGAAGAAAAAATCTCTCACAGTCAAAGGTAAATTAAATTCTTAAACTAATAAAATCATCTTTTGGGTTATTCAGAACATCAAATTTATCTCTTGTGTATTTCCCTATGTTGTATACTTCAGAATCATCCAAATCGGCATGCTGATGGGACCGTGAATGTGTAACGAGAACTGGTGCTGGTTGCTCTTATAATTTTTTTTTTTTTTTTTAATATACTTTATTAATCCCCCTGAGGGGAAATTCAGTTTTTTTCACTTTTACTAATAGCCAATATGGCTGTTTTTACAAGTTCCAGAGGGGGAGCAAGATTACACTGGCTCATTACTTCTTCCTGTGGTCACTACTGCTGCTGTTCCTGAGCAACGCAATCGCCTTTGGAGGAAATCCCTTCAGATCAGACGTGCTTGATATTAGTGACAGACATCAGATCCTGTAACTGTGGAGCATTTGACTGTGGCCATGAAGCCAAAAATGGCCTCACAGTTCAGTGTAGTTATAGTATGTTCTGCTTAAGATTTTATCTCCGTGGAGTGACTGAAAACTATTAAACTGTCTCGAAACAGTAAGATAATGCATTTTTGTTTTACAAGTGTATCTGTATCATATTTTTTGTGTTCTTGAATAAAAATGTCTTATTGTCTTAAGATGTTCTAAGCTTATTTGAACTTTTTGAAAAAGCAGCATCCACTCTAAATGCACATAAACCAAAAACTGCGAGCTATGGAAGCCCATTTCTACAGGTGGTGACAAGATAGTGTTTCACATGTTACAAGTCAGCCTCAAGTCCCAAGTCAAAACAGAGTCAAGTTGCAAGTCAAGACTGTAACTTTGAATTTCAAATCCCAATGAAGTCATAAAGGGCTCTTCACCAAATGTAATGCAATTTTTAACATCGGAGTACTAATATATTTAATTCACAAAATCATGAATGCTTGTTAAAATTTGTATTCATTAGTCAAAAGAGTTGTTGCATCTCTGTCTGTAACTTTTGACCCGCTTATTTTGCATTTGATAATTCATTTTTTGTTGACCACCACATAGTATTTGTGCATAAAAAAATTCTTTGGTGCCCATTGACGTAATGTTAGTTCTTACTGTTCTCTCCCGCAACTTGACTGGAAGCTGTCATACTAGTTCAGAGTTTATCATTTAGAGGATTAAGTGTTAATATTAGTTGATTCAGAAAATAAAGGGAAATTTATGATTTGTGGCACACATTAAATAACATGCTTATTAGTCTTTGGACTTGGGGGGAAGGTATCAAGTATTTTAAAGTCAAATGGCCAAAAGTCCAGTGGTGTAGTGGAGGGTCTGTGTAGGTATGCAGGGTATCACCACCTCTTTTTCTGGCTGTTTACAGTATACCCACCTATCAGACAAAACTCCATTGTGATATATAGGAGAGTATTCCTCCTCAGTAACCTACCCAGGGGCGTAAACATAGAGTGCAGGCAGTGCAGTTGCACTGGGGCCTGTGGGGTGAAGGGGCCTGCAGAGAGAGCGGGCTCTTGTAAGTGATTCAGATTGTCACTTTGAACACATATCTGTGCTCAAAGAGGGATGATTAAACAAGAATGTTCCTAATTTAAAAATGTGCCATTTGATATATATATATATATATATATATATATCTATATATACATATATCCTCAAAAAAGCAGACATCTCTATGTCATGTTTTTTTTTTCAATTAAATGATTCACTTCTTAATTTCTTTGATATCTTTTATCAGATATGCAGTGATTGCTGTGTAACATGTACGCTGATGTCCAAAGTCAAGTCTCTATTTGTGTCATGACAATACATACACGATGCACCAAGGTCACATATCCACCCATCTACTTAGTAGTACACCCACCAAGTGAAGTCATGAGTCATTGGTGTTGAGTACAGGTCAAGTAGCAAGTCTTATTTGTTTGTTTTATCTTAAGTTATCAAATTTGTGAATCAGTGCTTACTTGAGCCCAAGTCATGTGGCTTTAGTCCACACCTCTGTCCATTTTCTTAAGGAAAAAACAAAACAAATAGATAAAAAGTTGGATATGATGAAAATAAATTCACTAATTGCAAGTCAAAATTATAAAAAATTGTAAGAAGTCAAATTAATGGCATTGTAAGTCACAATTGAAGAAAAATATGGGCTTGTAATTTTAATTTCTCAGATAAGGCAAAATGAACAAGACTGCCTTAGTGCTCAAAATTCTGTATTACATCTTAATTGTAGAGAAAATGTTCAACATCATCAGTCACTTATATTAATACAAAACTTGTCTAACATGGCAGTTTGATTCTTACAAATATGATTTAGTTGTGACCGTTGCAGAGTACTACGCTAACGTGAACATGCAGGACTGAATTAGAGTCTCGGCACAGGGAGGCGTTAGAACCGCCAGTCTGAACCAGAACTAGCTGTACAGAAAGCGAAGGAAGGAAAAAAGCTGGCTGCCTGCTAGCAACAGAGCTTTGGACGTCGGGCTACGAGAAGATAAATAGACAAAACTGGAACGCCAACACGGATTTCTTGTGGGACAAACGTACAGGGCTCGCTGCTAAAACGGTAAATATCACATACGAGCTGTCCCGTGCCCTAAAGTAAGCCACATTCCGACCCAACGGTTAGTACGGCGGCTAGCGAAAGTATGTTATGCTAGCTGTCGAACGTAGCTAAGCTAAGATGGCGGTCAAAGTATTTACATTAGCTAACATTGCTAGCAGAGCATGCTAACAGCCAGGTCGTCGCTTGTTGGTCAGTTAGTTAGCTGGTTAAGCAGTTTTAAGTTATGTTAGCTGTTGATATATCGGTGTGTGAAAACTGAGAAAATACTGGATGCCCACTGCTTACTGAAATAGCAGCGGTAACGGCACTAACGCATCGTCTTACATGGTAGGAAATAAGCTTTAACGTTAGCGACAGCTGCAACCGTGTTGTTATCTGGGAACGTTGTTTTGTTATCATCTAGCTTAGTTAAAGCTTATCTAATAAAGGCTAAACGTTATATCAGTTGTGTAATTATAGCATGAATATTTATTGTTTACAATCGCAAGGAAGCAACGCTGCATTTACGCTAACCTGCGGTGGGTTGGTAATAGTTAAACAGGATCATGCAACAGGGTTATTAAAATGCAACCCTGCATTTGATCACTCGTCTCTCTTCACATACTTAAAAGCCTGCTTCAACAGTTGTCTTTCTAGCTACAGCTATTTTTGCACAGATTTATAGGCTGCATGTTTCATCAGGATGCTTTTAAAGTTTAAGTGTTGACCTGTGTGTTTCTGTGGTTGGTGTATTCAGCTGTAGGCCACCTACACATCCACGTTGTTGTTTTATTTATACTTTGTTATACAGTGTCTGTTTACTAAGCTGCTGTCCTCAATCAGCCCATTTGATCTGACTTTAAGGAGCCAATTGGGGTTTCTCCAAGGGCAGCTTTATTAAACAGTGAGGCTAACGTTTGCATTTTCACATACAAGAGATTGTGTAGGTCAAAAATTCCTGTCTCAGGTTGCTTGTCTCTCACAACTCCTCCCACTGACTCCCACATCTCAGTTTGACTTTGGCGGTGGACAGCTGTCCCACTGATAGGAATATTTGACGAGGAGAAAAACTTTTACAGGACTCAATGTAAAAAGGGATCTCCCACTATTGTCTACTGTAGTTTTCAGTTCAACAAGCAATTCATTAACTTTCAAGGGGACTTTATTAAAGTTCTTAATACTGTTTTGTTTGTTCTTCTAATAATCCACTAGATGCCTCACACTAGACGTTACTCATCTTCGGACAGAGACAGTCGAAGCAGCTACCAAGACCGTTACAGAGACAGAGACAGAGACAGAGGGCGAAGACATCGACACAGAAGATCGCCTTCTTACTCCTCCAGCAGTGACAGAGATAGAGACCGAGACAGAAGAGGACGGGGACACAGACAGGAAGGAAGCTTTGTACGCTCCAGGAGGTATGTTTGTGTGTATGGTGTGGTTTATTTGGTGTGCTGTGTTGCAGTTTTACCTATACATTTCAATATGTTCAATCACGAGTACCAACTTTGTAGAGCTTTTTTGAAGGTTTGTTGGTTTCCAATCTTGAGGTTTCAGTGTTTTCCTTTGTCCTCTGATTCAGTCGTAGCTATGACAATCGCTCTACAGAGCACCGGCCATTTGACAGAAGATACTGCGAGGGATACAGACGCTTGGATCAGAGCCGAGATCAAGACCGCGACAGAGAAAGGGAGCCACATGGAGCAGCTGAAAGTTACTATCCACGCGACTTCTCCCCAAATGTATATGATTACCGACGTGGCCGCGAAAGGGATCGGGAACGGGACGAGTCATACCGGCGGAAAGGCAGCAGGCGTAAGCACAAACGAAGGCGGCGTAGAACCAGGTCCTATAGCCCATCTTCCTCGGTGAGTACAGCCAGTCTTGAGATTGTGTTTTAACTCTCCTCATCCTCTCTCCTTCCATCTCTGTCCCTTCCACTGAGCTCTCTCTGTCTCTGTCTTTCTCTAACCATTTATTCTCCGCAGCTCCTGGAATTGGTAAGTAGTACAATCTTTATGATTTTGTTTTTGTTCCGTCAGAGGGGATTTTAATTTTTGTTTTAGTGGGTTTTGCTTAAATTGACATTTCTTTTTGGCAGAGCATTTTCATTTTTATGCAAATACTTTTTCAGTAGTTCATCAGTAATCATCCACTAATTCTTAATGCTCTTTAGATACATGCTCATCACAGCTTTCCTAACTTTTACTTTTGAAAGCCTAGTACTTGGTCCAACTATTCTGTGTCTGTGGCCCTACCTTTACATAAAATTTTATTTGGTGTGTTGTTGGTTCTATAGTAAAAGCTTAAATTCTGTGGTAACAGTTGGTTGGCCACTTGTGAACTTTAGTGCAGATAGGCTGAAAAAAGTGAAAATGTTCTACCAAACACTTTGTAAGATTAAGATTTAAATACACTGCAGGTTTTTTGTTAGAATTTACTGACATTTAAAATGTTTTAGCTTCATTAAAATGCATTTTTTGTGTGGGTCATTTTTAGCCACACATGTATAAGTAGTATTTATTTAAGGGAGAAAGGGGTTGAAATTGATGTAGCATATATGCTGGGATTATCTTTTAATATTTCCTGTTTGATTACGTATGGTCCTCTCATTTTATTTTCGTTTTTGTTTAATCTAAAAAGTCAACCTGATAAGTTTTGTATTAGTTATATTACTGTTTTGAATGGTTTTTGCGTTGATGAATGGATATGCCAGTTGCTTCCTTGTTTGTAAGCAGCTGTGGTTAAAAGGTAGAGGGGGGAGAGGAACAGAGGACAGCATGTAATCTTTGACTTGTTCCCTTGCACTATATCCCTATCGTTATATATTTCCTTCACGTGGTGTCATGCGTGAATCGCCCCATGACCACCAAACCCACCTACAACCACAACTACCACCAACACCACCCTCCTCTTCCCTCCTCGTCTACCTGTGCGGCCTGACGCCATGTCTGCGGCTGCCCCTGAAAACCCCCTGTTCCCTCCGGTCGTGTCGTGACCTGCTGATGGCGGTTTGGGTGTGAAAACAGCGGAGTGACAGCCGGACGAGGGCACTGAGTGTGAGGGACGACGAGGAAGGGCACCTGATCTGTCGGAGTGGGGACGTCCTGCAAGAGAGATGTACTCACTGCCACTACTCTATCGTAACCCTTCTCCATATGAGTATTAAAGCATAGAGCATTTACATGACATGGGAGTGCCTGATGATGATGATGATGCCTTGCTAGAATGCTCTTCGCTCTAGCTGAAATGGCAGGGTGGATTGCAGGAATGTTGAAGATTTTGAGAGGGACTTTAGATACCTTCTCCTTTTTGTTCTAGGATTTTAAGCTGTGGAGCATTTTCTGTTTCACAGGTTACTTGACTTTCCTAAACGTAGAATCCCATTTGCAGCTGTTTGTCTCTGTTGCCTTTCAGATTAAACCTCAGTTACAGTTCTAAGTCTGTAGCTTAAGATAGCTATTTCCCACTAGTAGGGTTTCAGGGATTTTCTTTTATGTTTTTTTAGCAGACATCTGACATGCACATCACTTATTTAGTATTTTCCTAGCACAACCAGCGCACATTTAGACTGTAAATTTATCTTAAAAATACTTGCCATTTTTGGTATCATACAATGTTTAGTAGAAATACTAATCATTTTTCAGTTTTACACAATATTTCTGTGTCCTTTTGGGCAAAGACAGCCACATCTCGAAAGGATGTGCCTTTATTTGTGATGGCTGCAAATTGGTCATAAAAAAAGGAAGGGAGCATTTTACATTTGCTCCCTTATTTCCTTTAAATGTATTATAGCGCTATGATTTTAATCATCATAGATTACCTCAAAGTGTTTCAAGCCTGCCAGTTTGAATAGGCAGCCATTTGAAAAGGGGATGGGCGCTAGAATTGGTACGCCGCCTGTCTACACTTTTGCATTATGTATTCCTGCTTAAGTCCACATGTCTAATGCTCCTGTTCTTTCTTTCCCTGCCCTCCCTCTCTCCTCCTTCTCTCTCTGTGTTGTGTTGCAGATGAGATTGTCAGCACTTTGGGAGAAGGCACCTTTGGGAGGGTGATGCAGTGCATAGACCATCGCAGGTGTGTATCAATTGACACTGGGAAAACAACGGTTGTCACCTGCTCGCTGTGTTTGAGTTACAGGGGAAAAAAAGAGTGTTAATCTCATACCTAAGGGGGTAGACTTGAGCCAGATTAGATCAGGATAAGAGTATTTAACATTCTTCTTAACTATTGATTACTACTGTTTCTTCCCGGGACTGTTTTGAATTTAAAAACCCCTTCATCAGATTGTCCATCGCTTTCTGTTTTTTTCCTGCTGCCTTTGATAATCTGGTGCAGTGTCTTGCAGGCAAATTAGCTCTGCTGCATTTTAGCCTCATTTGACTATGTGCCTTCTCCCTGATAGAGTCATAATGGAAGATGTGTTGTCTTGTGATAATGCCAGAAATGCACATCTAACAATTTCAAATTCAAGGTTTTATGGTCAGGGCCTTAGGAAAGAGACGTATGGATTATCTATTCATGTCTGTGACCAACTGAAGCTGCATTAAGAAGATGCTTATTGTAAGAAGGGACTTCTCATATTCTTACCATATAACTAATATCAATATCAGAAATTTTGTTCTCCTATCCATCTTAGTAAGTGTGTTTTTTAATTCAGTCACACCCTTTTCTGGGGCATCGGCTCCCCAAAAGGAGGTTGGCATACAAATGTAAAGCAGGTTTTGTGTTTTATGTCCTCTGTTTTTGACCTCATACTATCTTATGTCTTACAGGGGAGGAGCCAATGTTGCTCTGAAAATTATCAAAAATGTGGAGAAGTACAAGGAAGCCGCTCGCTTGGAGATTAATGTACTAGAGAAGATCAATGAAAAGGACCCTGATAACAAATTGTGAGTTCTGACTGCTTCAATTAAATGAACTTCTTAACCTTGAGTAACAGTGCCTGAATTAACTCCATTTTCCGTAGTAGAGCTAAGCAATAAACCTAAAATCTATCAGTGCTGACATTTAGTGTCACCAACTCAGTTTTGCTTGTTTGATAAAAGCCTCACCGTCCTGGAAGCTTTCAACAGTTACCAAGAGATGATACGCTAGATTAATCTCTATAGAAGTATTTATTTTAGCTGTTGTACAAGTAAAGTGGTGTTTGCATTTAAATGATCCACTATTTAACTCAAACTTCCTGTATCCTGTTTATCTTGCAGCTTGTGTGTACAGATGTATGACTGGTTTGACTACCATGGTCACATGTGTCTCTCCTTTGAGCTGTTAGCTCTCAGTACCTTTGACTTTCTGAAGGAAAACAACTACCTGCCCTACTCAATTGGTCAGGTCAGACACATGGCCTACCAAATCTGTCTCGCAGTGAAGTGTAAGTTTTTTTTTTAATGATGTCCTGTATTTGGGTTTAGTACAAAAGAAACTCATATTAGTCAGTTAAGAATGGGTTTAATGCACCAAATATACTGTATAGCTCAACATATTGCGAACAAGTATCAGCAACCAATTCGGCATGTTCAGTGTAGAGACTCTCCTTACTTAAACTAATTAAGTTGTTGTGCTGTTGTCTCTAAAATAAGTGTTTGCCTAATAATGTGTCTTCATCAGTTGCCACAAATTGAGTGGCTGGACTAACAGCGTTTTGTTGTTGGTAGACAGCCTGTAGCCACATGAGGGCATTATAGTGTCTCTGTTAACTTATTAAGCTTCTGATTAGGAAAACTATGCTGTAATGAAGACTTCCTGGCTACATCTTTTTAGTTGTCCAGTTGACAAACTCAAATGTCAATATCTACATGTATTCTGTGGGTTTTTTACTATTCACATTTTTTTGTCCATGCTCTTTTTATTAATTTCACCCTATCTATATTATGATCATTATTGTTCATTGTTTTATCTCATCTTAAATGAATTAACATCAGCACACTGATGATTAGAAGATGGATTGTGTAAAGTAACTGCATGTTCATTAAGTGGCAAAAGTGAAGACTAAATGACCAATGTACTCATGTTTTGTCTCCGTAGTTCTCCATGACAATAAGTTGACGCACACAGACCTAAAGCCTGAGAACATCCTTTTTGTCAACTCAGACTTCACAATGTCCTTCAATGTAGAGAAGGTAAGATGCAGTAGACTCTTGTGGTAGGCCTGTACCACTTTAATTGTGATACTGAACATGGTTGATCTCGTGTTGAAATGTTGCCAGTAGATGTTGCTTAGCAGTCTCATGAATAAATATGTAAAACCCACAGCTGCAGTTTGAAACTGCTCGACTGAAATTTCCATAAAACAGCATGACTTAGAGACACAGTCTGCATAATACTTTGTAGGAAAGTAGATCAAAGCTCAAGAAACACTGTTTTGTGTCTTGCAGAAGCGAGAAGAGCGGACGGTTAAGAGCACGGCAGTACGTGTGGTGGACTTTGGCAGTGCCACTTTTGACCACGAGCACCACAGCACCATTGTGTCCACGCGGCATTACCGTGCCCCTGAGGTCATACTCGGTGAGGATGGCCATACATGTACTGAAAACACTCCTTCTCAGAAAGGATAAAATACATTATTTCAGCCTACCAGAGTTCCAGTTAAACTAAGGTTTCAGAGATTTAACAAGGAAATCAGCTTGGAGATGAACACCTGTGTCTGTTTCAGTCGGCACGTGTCAGTTGTTGTTCCTACATTGCTCTGTCAATCAAATATTTGCGGGCATGTTCTTGTAGAAACAGGCTGCGTTCTACCAGTTGAAACAAGCGCAGCTCAGCATTCCTCTATTGAAATGTATTTTAAAGTGCCTTGTTCTGCAGAAGATAAGGTGATGCATCTCTTCCTCTCAGTCAGTTCATATTAATCTTTAGCTATTTTCTCATATGACCTCCTCATTGTCTGGACATTGTCAGTTTCCCTTTCACACATGTAGCACACAGCAGATCTTCTGTGCCGGTAGCGTTCTCACCTACTAGGAATACTCTGTTTGGTTTAGGCTAGGGGCATCATGTGGATTACACTGCAGTTGCGTAGCTGGTTCATTATTCGGCCATTGAATATCTCTTGATGATTCAGCGCTGGCTTTACTGACAGAAGTTCCTGAATCTGGTCATCTCTCTAATTATGCCATTATCGTCGGTGTGTAAATGACTCTTCTTCATCCATGGATGTTCGTTTTCTTCCAATCCAAATGATTTGGATATTTGTAGTCTCACATAAAGCACATGTGTGAAAGGGGCTGTATATTCACATATTAACAACAGCAACAGTAGTAGGTGTCGAGATCATTTTTGGCCACTTAATGTAAGGATTACAAATTCACACACCAGTTTTAAACTATAAAGTATTGCTCTTTAAGTTCTAACCTTTTCTTTGAAGCACATGGTATTCATGCCATAAACTGAATCACCCTATGTGGCGTATAAACTGAGTCATTAGAATAATTTTGTGTGGTGTCAGCAAGCATCAACTCCAGCCTAGAGTAGGTCATTTATTCAATACATGTTTTCAACCTTCAGAGCTGGGCTGGAGCCATCCGTGTGACGTGTGGAGCATCGGCTGTATCCTCTTTGAGTTCTACCTGGGCTTCACGTTGTTTCAGGTACTATGGCATCCCACTGCAGCAAAGACCTGGGCCTCATTTAAATGAGAATTTTAGGCCAGCCAGGACTGCTGTATGACTTTTTTGTTTTGATATTGATGAATTGATGATTTGGCTTGTATCTCACCAAACAGTGAAACATAACAGATTAACACGTGTCCATGGCACGTGTTAATCTGGTCGGAATTAACCCTTGGTGTCATTTGTGAGCTCTGACTGTGTCTTTGACACTATATGTAGCAGCAGTAGTAGTTTAACCCTGATTATCTTCTGATAAGTCTTTCACCCTCTGTTTCTCCTTCCTGCTGAATCAGTCAGTTTTTTTTACTTATATTTCTTTCAGACTCATGACAATAGGGAGCATTTAGCCATGATGGAGAGAATCCTGGGTCCCGTGCCCTCAAGGATGATTCGTAAAACTAGGTGAGAGAACATGCAAACATACTAAAGTGAGAAAGTTCCTGTAACAGACACAAATGCAACCATTTTATATAGCAAACAACATGCACACACGCTCACACTGATCTCTGTAACCTCACAGGAAGCAAAAGTATTTCTATAGAGGTCGTCTGGACTGGGACGAGAGCTCCTCAGCGGGGAAATATGTCAGAGAAAACTGCAAACCTTTGCGGGTAAGAATGTTTGGAAATTGAAAAGCAAGAAATATGATGATTAGCAGGACTAAAAGGTCATAACAGTGCATTGTTGCGTTATGCAGTTCTTTACTTGACAGGCTTAGTAGTCCTCTGACTCTTTCTTGTTTCCCTTCCCCTGTCAGCGATACTTGCTGTCGGAGGCAGAAGAGCACCACCAGCTGTTTGACCTCATTGAAAGCATGCTGGAGTATGAGCCCTCCAAGAGGCTAGTGTTGGCAGACTCCCTCAAACACCCTTTCTTTGAGAACGGGGGGACTGGGGAGTCAGGGAGTGGCAAGAACTGGGAAGGTAACCGGGACATCAGCCGGTGACCCACGAGCCTCCAAAGACTGAATGACAGAGGAAGTCTTTTATATGTGGAGCAGGTGAACTGTTAAATTAAATGGGGCTTCAGATGTTTTCTGTCGTTTGTCATTAACGCATGGACACCTTAACTTCGTGCTCCTCCACCCTGCCCCTCTGAAGTCCGCCTCTGCAGCCACAATAGGCATGTTTTTGCAGCAGAGAGACCAAAACAAACCCACAAAAGACTGGAAAAGAGTTGGAAAGAATGAATCTTTTCTAGCCACCACAGCCTCAATAGAGGATGAAAAATCTTAAATGGAAGATTGTACCCAAAGTAGCCCTCTATGCAGCTCCTGTCTTCCTTCCACCTCTGAACTACCTTCCTCCCTTCCGTCCATCCGTCTGTTATTTTCATCAGCATGTAAAGAAAATAATTCACCTTTTTATAAGGTAATGAGCACTACAAAAGACCAGTTACACAACAACTCAGCTACGGAGAAGAAATGCCCTGGATTCTGAAGTCTAAGGAGAGGGTGAAAAGGAGATAGAGCTGTATATGCAGCGCAAGTCCTCACTCACATAATTCTGAACATGGAGACATGCAAGATATTTTATTATGTTGACATCAAATCATTCAAAGTAAATATCATATTTCTTTGGGAATTACAGATATTCCCAGTAGAGAAAAGCGTCTCTAGGTTTTTGTTTACGTTTTTGTTAAGTGAGCACTTGCATTGCGTATCATTTTCCTTGTTTCTTTTTTTACGTCTGAAAGGATTATCCCTTATATGGAGACTCGTGCCCTTAATCTCGGGTCGACAGGCCTGTTATTATTCGCCAATGAGATGATAATGGTGATGGACACTCCACACACAAACATGGGCCTCTGTGGTCTGTCTTATTGATAGATAAATGTTTGTTATGTTATGCAATGCTTTCTGGGTGTGAGGATGTGTGTGTGCGTGCATGTGTGTGTAGGGGTGGGTGGTGTGGGTGACACGTTCATATTAATATTTTGATCAGTGACTTCTTAGTAGCTCAGCGGTAGTCATGGGAACATTTTAAACACAAAAGAACATAAACTGCCTTTTTCCATGTGTGATTTGGTCAGACCGGAAGTCTCTCCATTGAGGTTAAGCACACAGCTCCTGGTGGTAGCCAATGAGCCACACACACCTGTCGCCAGTATTTATTTTTGGGCTCCAATAGGTCATAGTCCCCCGCCCCCCCACCTGTACATGACTTGTTTTTTTTTTGTATGAAATTAAAGCGTATAAAACTGTATATATGTATGATTGTGTAGAATTAAAGTTAAGTCCTCCTTACCAAAGGCTTATGGTGCTCTCAGTATCGGTCTGGGCCTCTGGTAGCTAAAGGGAGGCGTTCTGTCTTTAAATACCAGCACTGTGTCTGAGTCCATCTCTTATCTCACTAATGCCACTTCCGGATCATGTGCAAGAACATCAGAAGGGTGTTTGACAGGCGTTGGTGAAGGTTAAACATGGTGTCTGTGCTCAGGTGAACTCATCTTTTCATCTTGAGAATGAATAACCATACTGCAGAAATAACCATATTGGTCAACTTGGATGGATAAAAAGTTGTAGTTTCTCACTACATTCTTTTACTAGAAAGTAGCTTGGACGTGTTAATTTTGTTTCCAGAATGTGTCTTTTATTTTGTACTGCTGGAAGGATATTTAAATATTAATTTTAATCGTGAAACTACTTTTGATTTTGTTGGTAAGTCCTCTTGGCAGCCAACATGTACAGGTATCGCATGCTTTCTATTACCATCCATTTCCTGTTAGTTTATTCGTGTTGTAAACTAATCTCTCTTTGATTTCCTTCCAAAACCTAAACTCAGCTGTCACCCTCTCAAGACAGGAAATGAGGGGAAACTTGGATGATCTGCTGCAACAGGTGTATACGTCTCGTAAGCCTGCCCATCTGTCGGTAACGTACCGTTGCTTTATTGACCTCTCTCACTGTCCCCATTCTCTCTCTCCTCTTTTATCCTGTGAATGAATGGATTAGTGAGCTGGGGGTTCTACAAAAAATAAGACTGGGGTGTGAGGCTACGGCCATGGATCAGCAAAGGACCCTGCTACACAACAAGACTCAAGACTAAAAATAACAGACTCGGACCACTTAGTTAAAATTGTGCTTGGACACACAGACATGCCAGGACCCTTTGGGACCCTGGAGGTTTATGGTCATTTGGGTCAGTCCCTCACTCTGGTTGGTTAGTTATTTAATACTAAAATGTCTTATAAATATTAGGCCTTAAAAGTCATTTGAATTCGTGAGATCTCAGTTGCCACCAACATTTTATCTAATTTATCATTTTTTACATGTATTTTTGTCAGAATGAATCAAGGCCCTCTGTATGAATGCACATTTCTGATGTTACAAATCTTTAGACCTTCCACTGAGCCTAATACTGTCTTTGAACTTTATACTTGCTCCAAGCTGTTGGCAAAATGTAGCTTAGCCTAATTCACTCTGACAACCGTATACCTACATAAACCTATGGGACATTAAACATACTACAGACCTGCATTGCTAGAAGAAGAAAATGATTATTTGTCATCAGTCTTAAATTCGGTTAAAAATGATCTTGAAAAAGCGTAAAGAAGCATCAAATTTAAGTGTATGATACCTGTAGACACCTTCAAAAGAGAAAATGATTTATGAGCAGATATAATGATACAAGATTGTTTGACTTCACATCTTTGTTGTAAATTAGAAATGTGCAAAGTCAGTAATACAATCCAATTAACAAAAGAAATACGTGGGAAACAATACAGTGAAGAGGAAAAAAGACAACAACAAAAATATTTTAACAATCAAAGCCCAGTGATTTATGTAAGTGAATGGACTGGGAGTTCTCTCTCTCTCTTGACCTGGATTCATCTCTGAGTACACCGAGTGAGTGTGAATCAATGAATGAAATGAGTCATTCAACTCTGACTCAGGTTCTTAATGTTTGCAGTCAATGAAGCAGCGTCATGTCTTAGGGGACAAGGTAGGCATCCTCTCTGCGTCACAGAGGCGTCACCCCCCACCTTTTAAGTCTGTCCATGCTCCGTCTGGCAGCCTCCCTGACAAACAGTATCACCAACTGACTCATAAGCTGTTACCTAAACACAAACTATGCAGATGTTCTTTTGCTGAAATTAAGAATGTAACTTTTAATTAAAGACTTTAGACATTTGAAGTCCAACCCCAAACTGTAAACACAAGTTTTTTTGAGCTATGTCAGAGGACAAATGTGAACGAAGCAGCTGTTTCCCCGTGCAGGTTTGTTTGGCATTGCTTTGTTGTTAATGAGATAAACTCTTACGTCTTCAGCTAAACCTGTTTGAGGACCAGCGGGATCATCGGTCAAATCCCCATAAGAGCAGACTGGGACAGAGCAGAGGTCTATACATGCGCGCACACTAAAGTAGTGGAGGCGATGCAACGGATGGACCCTACACTCAACAGCTTTGACAAATGATACCAACAGCTGATTGACACTACTTGCAGGTGAGTCCCATTTTGACTTTAAAGCACATTGTATTCATCTGCACTGATGCACATGAGCTGCAAGTTGACTTAAGATGCTTTATTGGAAATTTAGGTAGATGATATTCAGGTGGTTTTTCTTTATTGACATTTTTAAAAAATGTGATACAAGCTGTTATTGGTTGGTTTAATTGTTATTCTTTCTATTTGCAGATAAAAGCCTGAATTCTGGTTCAAAAGTAACGAAGAGCAACATCGCCGACTTGTCCTGGACTTTGAAAGAGTCTTGAAAACGGCACTTGCTACACCGCACAAACGACATCAGCACAAGACAGCTCTTAAAAAATGGATTCCCTAATGTCGCTTGGCGCTCCTCTGAAGCAGTTCACCAGCTGTGTGTCAGGCAAGAAACCCCCCGCCAAGAGAGGGGCCAAGGAGAGCCAGCCTGTCCGCAGGAGCAGCTTCAGCCGCAGGAAGAGCGTCAGTAGGAGGAGAAGCCTTCCCTGTAGCAGCCAGAAGGTCCCGGACTCCTGGCTCAGGATGTACCAGGCTGAGCTGAAGAGAGAAAGGTAGAGTTCACACAACACATGCATTCATGAACAAAAATCTGTCATCAGCTCTAAAAATGCATTCTGTTTATTTATAGTGCTATTTTGTCATTCAATTAAGATTCATTTTGCATATTTGCAATTGATAAAGAATTGTGTTTGCACCTCTCGGACAGTGTGATAACTCAGTAAATTCAAGTATAGAGTCACTGTTTTGTTCTCCAGCTGGGAGTCTTGGCCAGACTGACTTGGCTTAATGAGGATAAGGCTGCTCCTCACATGAATAAGCTGCTTGCCCATGTGCTGTTCCTAAAGTTACTCTGTGCTGTTTGCCAAAGGAAACGACAGCAAGCCATACTGGCCAAGAAGAACGCAGAGAGGACAGTGAGAAGGACTCACTTCAGAAGCCACCACTGCCTCCCGAGGGTAAGGGAACAACAAAATCAAAAGAAACATTCTTCACATTTGGCCCAAATGTCCATTTGGACCCAACAATGAACTGATTAGAATTTAGTGGTCAAAGGTCAAGGTCACTCTGACCTCACAAAACATGTTTTTTTTTTTTGCCATAACTCAAGAATTCATACACTTTTTTCATGAAGTTTTCATGGGAAAGAAATTCAACTTTTTTCTGAGCTGAGATCATTATCTTGTAGATTTTTGTGAATCAATGAGATTATTTTGTTAATTCTGTAAATCAAGAGCATATTTTTTTCTCAAGTTAGTGCATTATACCATACTGACTTTATTTTTTATTTTTATTTTTTTTACTTTAAAAAAAAAAAAGACTTTAATGTAATACTTTTATTGACACTATACTATGGTATTTTATTACATTCTGTACTGACTTTGTTAAATGAATTTTTTATGACATGATATGTTATGACATTTTTACATTCAATGCTATGATTTTTTTAAATTTAATATTTTAATGTCATTTGTTTTAATTTAACTTTTTGACATACTATACCCTGACTTTTTAATTCCATTTTTTACAACATACTTTAGTATGATTTTTTTTTATTAATAAAACTTTAATGTCATACTATTCTATTATGTTTTTTTAAATAATTTTTGACATACAATACTGATTTTTTTTTTTTTTTTTTTAAAGAAAATAATTATGACATACTAAACTGACTTTTTTTTAAAGAAAATTTTTGATATATTGTACTATGACTTCTTAAAATAACTTTTTTATGACATACTCTGCTGTGAATGATTAATGAAATTTTATGGCCTAAAAGGATTTTTTCATCTCATTTAACGCATTATACTATAATATACTACACTTTAAAAAAACAAAAACAAACAAAAAAAAAAAACTTTGACACTGTACCATTACAGTTTTACAGCACATTACACTGCGACTATTTATATATATATATATATATATATATATATA